>NW_027396941.1:0-23655 GCF_047715825.1 Aspergillus stella-maris | reverse complement strand
GAGCACGCGGAACCGCCGTCCCCCGCGGGCCCCCGCGAGGACGAGCGGGACGACGAGGGGTGTATATAAGGACGTTCATTACTCACCTGTATTTACTTTCTGCCTCTCGTGCCTTATCTTCAGTTTACAGTAACATAGTCAGATCGCCAGTACGAACCAAGTTACTATTGCATCTTCTACTTTGCTCTTCTCTCTCTTGATATCAGAATACCTAAGGTCCGATTCGACGCTTAGCAGGACGACCCTGACCTTATCTGACATGAACATGCCCATCGTCCCCAGGTGAGGATGAGGAGGACGCTCGAGACCGTGCCGGTCGTCCCCAGGAGAGGACGACGAGCACGTGGAACCATTGTCCCCCGCGGCCTCCCGCGAGGACGACGAGGACGAGGGAAGAGATATTTCACCCGGGAGTGAAATATCCAGGCAAGGTATAAAAGGATGCTTACTACCCACCTGTATTTACTTTCTGCCTCTCGTGCCTTATCTTTAGTTTATAGTAACATAGTTAGATTGCTAGTACAAACCAAGTTACTATTGCATTTTCTACTTTGCTCTTCTTTCTTTTAATATTAGAATACCTAAGGTCTAATTTAATACTTAGCAGGATAACCCTGACCTTATTTAATAATAAGGCACCCTTATTTTAAGAAGAGAAGTATCTACTATTAACATGTTTACCACCTTAAACACCCCTAAGGCTCTGGCTACTATAGCCCAGCCTAGCAAGCTTGAATAATTAAAGCAAATAGTTACTTCCATGGCTAGTAAGATTAGCAGCCTTAAGAGTTTCAAGGGTATCAAGGCAAACAAGGCCGAACCCTTTAAAGGTAAGAAGTCTACCTTACAAAGCTACCTAACTTTAATGGACATGTACCTCCAAATTAACAACCTAAGCATGGTGGAAGAGTTTAACAAGGTTATATTTACTAGAACATACCTCCAAGGACCTGTATTTAACTAGTTTAAACCATACATGCAAGACTTCTAGAATAATAGCAACTTTAAAAGGAAGGAAATAACCAAGAAGATCTTTAGAAGTTATAAGGAATTCAAGGCTTAAATTTTTAAGGCATTTGGCAACCTAAACCTGGAGAAAACCACCCAAGGCAAGATTAAAAGCTTGTATTAAGGACAGTTAACTATTAGGGAATATACTACAAAATTCCACTAAATAGTATTATACCTTACCTGGAATAAGTTAGTGTTAATAACCAAATACTATAGAGGATTACAAGGAAGAATTAAAGACACACTTGCCCTTATTAATAAATAGCTAGATATGCTAGACAAGCTTATTAAAACAGCATCCTAAATTAAGACAAGATAAATAGAATGTTGGTACAAAGAAAAGCAATAGAATAGGAACCATTTCTAGAAGAAAAACAAGTAATAAGGAAAGAAAGGCCAAAATAGAGATATAAAAATATAATTAGCCACTATATAATTTAAAGCAGCCAATAAGTCAACCCAAGGCAATAAATAGAGATAATTTACTAGGAAATGCTATAACTATGGCAAGGAAGGACATTAAGTACAAGAATATTAATTAGCCAAAAAGGGAACTGGAACAGCCAACTAGAACTCTTAAATTATAATACTCATGACTACTAAAACACTATTATTAGAAGCTATTCTTAAATAGATGTGCAAGAATATAATATCTAGCCTTAATAAAAGTAATATTAGGATTTAACCTTATTAAATACAAGTCTAAAAGTGAATTTAATAAAAACAGGAAGAAGGTACTATAACAACCCCTAGAGTATGGGAAGAAGCAATAAATACTTAAAAAAGAAATAAAGATATTAATAAAATATTTATAATACTTAAGAAAAATAGATTAATAAAGGGCTATAAGGGACGCCTTACTACAAGTATAACTAATTAAGAGGAATTAAGTTACAAGGTCCATGCTATAAACAAGAATAATAAACTAAGCAAATCTAATTTAAATAGAGGAGTCTAGATTAACCAAGAAATAAACACTAAGTTAAATAAACATCTTATTAAAATAGTAAATAAGCTAATTTACAAGATTAATAAGGTAATAATAAATAAAAGACTCTAGAAAGTAACTATTAACAAAGTAACTAAAAATAAGGATAAATAGCCCAATAGTAAAAAGCCAAAAGAATAGATAAATAGCAAGGATAAAAAAGAGGACCCTTGTAGCTACTTACTAGCAAAAGTAACTTGCTAGGAGCAATTATACTAGACTTGGCAGGACTATATTAATAAATATAAAAGATATAAAGAATAGATATTCCATAGCTATAGTAAGCATGGTAAAATAAACATATTCCTAGCTAAGGAATATAAACAGGTTTTATAATTAAAAGGGACTAATTTCTATAATAAAAGAATAGGACATGTTAAAAACTACCTATACTATTATTATCTAGCAACAAGCAACATGGCATATATAACAATTTACTAGATATTATACTATAATAATAACTATAGGAAATACTATAAATATAAAAGGTACTATAACTAGTTTCCCCAAGTGCCAAAGATACTTTATAAACCAAAGTATAAGTACCCTATAAATAAAAAAGGATGTAAATATATATATAATAACTATTACTATTTATACTATTTCTACCTAAAAAAAAAGAACTATAAAATAGAAGGATGCCCTAAGCACAAGCAAGAATAAATAAAACTAATAAATAATATATAAATTATTAAACTAGCCTATAATAGATGGAGATTTGCTAAACAATACTACAAGAAGGTATAATTAGTAACTAATATAAGACTAGAATTAATAGTAATTCTAGGAGAGATTTAAGGACACAAGGTTTAAATCTTAATAAATTCTAGAGTAACTAATAGTTACCTTAAAAAATTATTTGTAAACCACTACTAGATCCCTATAAAAGAGACTAGGGACATTTAAGTAATTTAAGGACTTAATAAAAAGGTAATCTAGCAAGAACTAGTATAATAAACAGGGATAATAACCTTTAAATTAGGAAAATATTAGACATGGATAACCTTTAAAATAGCACTAATTTAAAAGATATATAATATAGTACTTAAATATAACTGGCTTAAAATAAATAACCTAGTTATTAAATAAAAAAAAGGAACTATTACCACAGGAAGTTAATAGCTAAATATATAATACTAGTAATATAGGATAGTTTAAATTAGCAATATTTTACCTAAGAGCAAGATAATACCTAAGGGTAAAAAACCTAGATTTAAATAACTAGCTAATAAGAGAAAGCTACAGGATATATATAAAAAAGAGCTTGCCAAAGTTAAGGAATAGCTCCCTAAGGAGTACTATAAGTTTATTAAACTATTTATAAAAGAGAATTATTAGCTTTTAAGCCACTATAATAAATTTAAAGCAAGAATACTACTTATATAAGGAGCCAAGCTACTACAAGTAAAATAATAATAAAAATTACAGCTGGAACTGCAACTTAAAAAGGAGTTTATTAAGGAATTTTTAGTAGCTAGATTTATAAAAGTTAAACAAGAAAAGGTCTTAAGCTAACCTATATTTATACTAAAGAAAAATAGCAAGAAACAACTTGTTGTTAACTACTAATAATTAAATAATATTATAATTAATAATACTAATAAAGCACCACACATGGAGTAAAAATAAGACTTACTACTAAAAGTAAAGAAAATCATGGTTTTTAACCTATTATAGGGATACTTTAATCTTTTAATAGCTAAAAAGGATATTAAAAAGACAGCATTTTTAATAAATATAGGACTATATAAATAGGTTATTGCACTAATAGGACTTAAATAACTACTAGCCAAGTTTGCATAATTTATAACATATATTTTAAAGAAATATATTAATAACTTTGTTATAGTCTACTTTAATAATATTATTATATTTTTAAAGAACCTAGTAAATTATTAAAAGCATGTTAAAAAGGTTATAAAGAAGCTTATAGATACCAAGCTTAGCCTAAATATTAAAAAGTATAGGTTTAATATTACTAAAGTCAAGTACCTGGGAATAATCTTCATGCCAGATAGACTATAAGTACTACTAGAAAAGATTATAGCAATTCTTAAATAGCTAGTACCTAGTAATATTAAAGAAGTCCAAGGGTTCCAAGGGATAACTAGTTATATATAATAATTCCTGGAAAACTATGCAAAAACTATAATACCAATATTAAAATTGGTTAAAAATAAGGTACTATTTAAATAGGGACCTAGCTAGTAAAGAGCCTTTAAAGTAGTCAAGGAACAAGTTAAAAGAGAACTAATTATACAGCTATTTAACCCCAAGCTTTAAGTCTATTTTAAGACTAATACCTCTAGAGAAGTAATTAAATTAGTCCTTAAATAAAAAAAATAAAAAAGGAAAATAATAAATTATTATATTTCATGCAAGAAAGATAATAATTATAAAACAAGAATATAACATGCATGATTAAGAAATGCTTGCCATTATAAAAGGATTTAAAAAGTAAAGACACTACTTTAAAGGGGCAAAGCATAAAATAGTGGTATAAACTAATTACAAGAACTTAACTTACTTTACTATAATAAAGGAGTTAAAAAAAAGACAAGTATAATAGGCTTAAGAGCTATTAAGATACTAGTTTAAAATTAAATATATTAATAGGAAATAAAATACTACTATTAATATTTTAAGCCAAAGACTAGACTTAATAGTTAATATTTAAAACCCTAAAACTAATATCCTATAATAAAAAGGAAAAGTAATTTAATTTAACTAAAAAGTATAGTTAGCCACTACTATAATAATTAATAATTACAAGTTTCTAGTATAACTTAAGAGGGAATAAAGACAAGATAACCATATTTAAAAGTAGACTAGCAAGAATAAATATAAATACAAGAAGAAAGGAGTTACCTTCTTAAATAAAGCAATTATAATATTAAGCTCTATAATTATAGAGATTATAAGCTAGCACTATAATATTTTATTAGCAGGATATTTAGGAATAGGGGAGACTATTAGCAAGATTATATAATACTATTATTTCCCTAAAATATATAAACTTGTAAAAGAATATATTAGCAAATATTATAAATACTAGTAGAACAAGCTATTATAATATATGCCCTATAAAAAATTATAAAAGACAAATTTACTATAAAGACCATGGGAAGTTATTATAGTTAACTTTATACAAGGATTACCACTATTTAAGGATCTAGTTACAGGAATTATATATATAAATATACTTATATATATATGCAAATTAATAAAATATTTAATACTATAACCTATAAAAAAGAATATAATAGCAAGCAAGCTAGCAATATTAATGCTACAAGAAATATTTATATAAATAGGATTACTAATAAAGTTTATATTAAACCAAGACAAGCTATTTACCTTAAAGTTTTAAATAATACTTATAAAAGTATATGGTATAATAATAGGACTATTTACCACTAATTATTAGCAGACTAATAGCTAGTTAAAAAGAATAATTTAATTAATAAAGTAGTATTTAAAACATTACCTAGATTAAAACTAGAATAATTGGGTAGAATTGCTACCTATAACTTAATTTACCTTAAATAGTGTTAAAAATGCTATAATAGCAGTTACACCATACTTTACAAATTTAGGATAAAACCCCAGGATAAACTAGAGGAAGCTATTAATTAAAGGCAGATTAAAGACTACTAGACTATAAATTAAATATATTTTAATACCTTGCATGACATAATTACCAAAGATATTTAATAGGCTAAAGTTAAAATAAAGAACTACTATAACAAGAAACGCGTGGACGCGCCTATTTTTTAAAAAGGGGGGAGAGTTTACCTGCTATAATATACAAAAGGTTAAAAAAAATTTAATATTAAAAGTAAATAACCAAGTAACAAACTTGATACTATAAAATATGGACTATTTAAAATTGCCAAGAAGCTTGCTAATAATAACTACTACTTAATACTACTAACAAGAATATAAGTTTACCTAGTATTTTATATCTTATTACTTGAACTAACCAAGAACCCTAAAAATACTAAAAATAAAGCTAATAAAGAAGAATATAAAGTTAAGAAAATCCTAGATTAAAGAACTAAAAATAGTTAAATCCAGTACCTTATATAATAGGAAGGATACTTACTAGAAAATAATACATGGGAACCAGTTAGGAACCTAAGTTGCCTGAAAAAGATTAAGAAATATTAAAAGAATTAATTACTGCCAATAGGGAAGAATTAACTAAAGATAAAGGGTTAACTAATAAAAAAGAAATGCAACTAGAAGCCAAAGCAGCCACCAGCTATTTATTATTAGTAAACAAGGGCAAGCCAAGAAGCTTAATTAACTACTACCTTTCTTCTTCTTTTTTTGCCTTTTACTTTTGCGCGCGAATTTCCTTTTCTCTCTCCTCTAGAGCCTCAAGCTCTTTAATTTCCTTTATATCACAAGAAATAAAGTCGCCTGCATGGGAATAAAAAAGGTTGTCTTGACACTTGATTTAACAAAGACAGGAATTTAATTTAGCTAGCCTTGCATGAAACTCTGCAAGCACCCTGGCCTGCTTAGACATTATCTCCTTAAAATAAGCATATTTGGCCTTCTCCTTCTCCCTTAATTAAGTCTATGCCACGACCAGACGACGCCATTTATTATCTAAAAATAATAGTTTAGCCTTAATATATTTAATACAAGATCTAATATACTTAAAGCAATGCTAAGAGTTATTTAATTTAATACACTCCTTATTAAGTTAAGAGCAGTAAATATACTATATAACCATTTTAAAACTAGTGTCTTTAATATAATGCTTGAGGTTACATTTTTAATTCCTAGAAGATAGAGCCATAATAAGTTAGCCGCGAGCTGTAATAATTAAGAGATGGACAAAGAATAATTAACCTACCTAGGGGGGACACTTACCTTAAGAAGCCTTTTAGGGACAAAAGGTTAAAGAAGAAGGGATTGTTAGAAAGGCTGAACAAATAGCAGCCAATTAATTAGGCGCCTCGCCGGCATGATACAACAGCGCTAGGAGGAATGTTGTTCCAACCCAAACATGCCCATCATCCCCAGGTGAGGACAAGGAGGATGCTCGAGACCATGCCAGTCGTCCCCAGGAGAGGACGACGAGCACGCGGAACTATCATCCCCCGCGGCCTCCCGCGAGGATGACGAGGACGAGGGAAGAGATATTTCACCCGGGAGTGAAATATCCAGGCAAGGTATAAAAGGACGCTTACTACCTACCTATATTTACTTTCTGCCTCTCGTGCCTTATCTTTAGTTTATAGTAACATAGTTAGATTGCCAGTACAAACCAAGTTACTATTGCATCTTCTACTTTGCTCTTCTCTCTCTTGATATTAGAATACCTAAGGTCCGATTCGACACTTAGCAGGACGACCCTGACCTTATCTGACAACTTGCTTATTATTAAGCTAGCCTAGAGCATGGGCCTTGGTACTTCTTTTAAAGATTTAAATATACTTTCTACTTATATTGGAAGGCTATATATAGTCTAGCTTATAGTTTATATTATATATTTTTAAAAAGTTTAAAATTAAAGTAACCTTCTTTACCTTGCCTATATTAGCATCCTCCTCCATGTTCTAGTATTATATAAGGGGTGCCTCTAGGGGGCTTATAGTAGGTTAAAGCTGGTTCCCCATGTATATATCCTCTTTACTAAATATTTAATATTATATCTTAGTATTTAATACTACTATTAGGTTATACTTTACAAGTATAAAGGTTTAGGTAATACCTTGTTAGCAAGCCCTTTACTATAAGTAGTTATTAAATTATATTATAAAAGCTTTATAACAAGCAGGTTGGCCATAATAAGGCACTTAATTAATTTTAATAATAAGGCACTCAAGTAATAGCAGTCAGGGTCTCTAGTATTACTAGTTCGCGTGGACAGGTGGTTATATTTAAAGGTGTTATCTATATATACTTGTCTAGAGCCTCTTTTTTATTAGGTATTATTTATAGTACAGGGTCTAGTTATGGCTCTGGTTTAGGTTAGTATTTAAATTAGTGAATGTTAATATAAGCTACCTGGCCCTGTATAACAGGAATTAGGGCTTTATTAGGGGTTTAAATTATAATACTATTAGTATTATAGTTATCCTTGTATATATAGGATTTGTTAAATATAACATCCCTTAATTTAATAACCTTTTTTAATTTAAGGATTTAAATATGCTAAACATGGCTATAATTTCCCTTAATTTTAATATAGTATTTAAGTTAAGCATGTGGTTCTATCTTTTATAAGGTTATATAATCCTCTTTAGGAATATAAACCCAAGCTTTATATTTAAATACCTTTAAGTAGGTGGTAGAGGCAAGAGGGTCTTAAATCTTTTAATATTCTTTTTATTTCTAGATAGGGGGTCTAGGATCCTTGTTATTAGGTTAGTACAAGTTGTTAATTATATATACTATATTTTCTATAGCCAATGGCCATAGGGTCTTAAGGAGGCTAGTATTAATTAAAGCACACCTTGCAATCTTATTAAGGTAGCCATTAAATTATTTAAATAGTCTATTTAGCTCTAGGGTTCTAGGGGTGGTTGGCTTAAAGCCTATCCCCTACTTCTTTCCCTATTTATAAAAATAAAAGAATTCCTTGCTATTATTAAGTATAAACTCGCAGGGTACTAACTAGTTTAAAGCTTAATCTACTTAATAAATTTAATTATTTTATTTATAGTATTCTTCTTCTCTTTAATTAAAATAGCTATAGTTAACCTGGTTATAGTATTAATAGTAATAATATACATGACCACTTTATTATAACCTTTAGGACTTATCTTTTATATATTTATATACTAGAGGGCTATAGGGTTATGTTAGTTAAGGCTTAAAGTATTCTACTATTGGCAAGAGTAAAAATAATTAAGGCTTAATTTATCCTTATATAACATACTATTATAAAATATAGTATTTTTAAAAAGATATTTATAATTTTAATAAAACTAGATTTTTTATAGAAATAACCTCTACCTGCAAGATATATACTTATCTAGGACTTCTAGATTAAGTAACTAATCTCTTAAGTTATTATATTTTAGGTAAAAAGCCATGTAAAAGCTTTATAACCTGGTAATTAAAAATGGGTACTAGGAATTAAGACTATTTAAATAACTAGAAAAGTTTTACCTTTACTTGTTATTTTACCAGGCAAGTAATACTAAGGTACTTAATATCTAGATTTACTAGATAACTAGGCTATTAAAGTAAGTAATAATAAATAGACTAATAATAAACTAGGAGAGTTATAGCTTAAAAAAGTCTTTAATTAGTATACCAAGTATACCAAGTCTTTTACTATAGGTATATACTAGCTTTTAATTTTAAATAGGTATAAAAGTTATATAACTATAAAATCTAATTATTACTAAATAAAACAAGACTATACCTTTTTATTTACTATTTTATACCTTTTTACTTACTATTTTATACCTTTTTATTTACTATTTTATACCTTTTATTTACTTTAACCTTTTAATATAGCTTGCTTTAAGCTATTAAAAAAGGTATATAGCTAGCAAGTTTAAAATCTTATATAAAATAAAATTAACCATGTAAATAAGATTAATTTCTTGTAAATTTACAAGTAGATATAGCCTTAAGTCTTTTTAATAGGTAATATAAATAGTGGCTTCTTTACAAGTGGCCTGGTCCTATATAACCCTAATTATATACTAGATAGTCTTTTAATTTACTTTATACTAAAACTACCAGGTAGTTTTTATAGCTAAAGATTATCTAGTTAAACTATAAAAATATTTAAGACTATTTAAAATTTATAAAAATAATCTATCTTAATATAATAACTCTAGAAATAGTATTTAAAAACCCTACCTAGTCCTATAACTCAGGCAGTTAATTAGGTTATTAAAGGATGTCAGGTTACTATAGGAAATGCCTTACTTTTAAAACATAAAGTTAAGTAACTATAAAAGGCCAATACCTACTAGAAGTAAAAGCAAGAGACTAAAAAGACCTATATAACTTTAGGTAGTATTTTAATTACTATAAAGGGTTACTAACATGCTTAGCAAGCCTTTAAAGTAATTAAATTAATTAAGTAGGAAGGTGGCAAGCTACTATAAAAACATGTGGTACTATACTATAGCAACTGCAACCAACCAGGTTATAATAAAAAGAGATGCCCAGGTAGGTATAATATCTAGCTAGTAACTTTAAATAGGCCAATCTTAATAGGTTTAGTTAAATTGCCATAGTATTTTAACCATGGTTAGGTTTATTATAGGATTGGCGCTTGCTTGGTAGTAGTGCTTGCTTGGTGGTGGATTATATTAAGCTCTAGAATTAACTAATATTTAACTAAAGGACTTAACTAAGAAAATAGTAAATAATATTAAAGTTTTATAAAATTAATGGAACCTGTAACAGTACCATAAATAAAAGAAAAGATATTATTCTTAATAAAAATATTAGATACAGGCTATTATTTTATAACTTTGTTAGCTTTTCTTTATTAATCTTTACTATTATTTTTAAGCCCAGCTTGCTTATCCTTGAATTTCTTAATTACTTTATTAGCCTAAATATTATTGGCATGAACCTATTTATCATAGTTAAAGAAATACCTATACTAATAAATAAGGTATTATAGTACCAGCTTCCAGGTTTAGCTAACTTAAATCTAGTATTTCCCTATTATTTAATTAACTTCCTAAACCTTTTTATTAGCTTTATTAATAATAGCTAGAGGTTTAAAAGGTTACTAATTAAAGGGATTATTAAAGCAAGCAGGATTGGAAGCTTGCTTGGTTTTATTTATAGGTACTAGCTTAAGTTAGGTAATAGAAAATACTAGATAAATATTTTATTTAGCAGGCAGGTTTCTAAAATAGTATATTAAATAGCTAATTTATTTAATTACTAGGAATAATCTGGTAAACTAGCAGGTAATTTTATATAAAGACTATATATATATAATAAGATAAAGGAAAACCTTCTTTTAAACCCTAAAAGAAATATAAAGCCAAGGTTTATTAAAAATTACTAAATAACTAGTTTTAAAATTATTTATAAGATCTTGCTTTACTAGATAAAGTAAACTATTTTATACTAGTAGGGTAAGTTAGTAAATCCCTACTTTATAGTCTTAATAATTAGTAAAGCTGAAAATTCTTTATATAGCCTTAATTAAATATACTTTTTAAAGCTACTTAAAAATTAAATTCTAGTAGTAGGAGGTTTATTAAAACTAGTAATAGGTTTAATAGCCAAGGGAAAGGCTTGTAGAATTATAACCTAAATTAATATTATTTTTAATTAGTAAACTAGTCTTTTATAAAGAACAAGACAAGGTACTTATAACTATATTTATATAACCAGGTTTATAAAAGACCTAAAGTTTAAACTATAAAATATATTAAAATACTTAAATTAAATAAAGATTTAAGTACTTAAGTATAATAGTATTTAATAAGATTTGCTTTATAATACTAACTATAAAAAATAATTTATATAAATAATAGGTAAAACTTTTAAGTTTATAAAATTAAAAAGATAATAAATCTTTTTAAAAGTCTAGATAAACTAAAAAAATATTAAGCTTAACAAGCTAGTAACAAGTTTTAGCTAGAGTTAAAGTCTATAAAAAATATAACTAGCTAAACTTGGGTTTTTAGTAAAAAAGAAAATAGTATTTTATAAAAAAATATATTTATTTAGCCTTAATATAATAAACTATAATACTATAACCCTTTTTTAAAGTATTAAGGTTAATATAAAGGTACTAGTTTAAATTAAAATAAACTAGAAACCAGGGACTAGTAAATTTATTCTAGAGTTTTTTAAAGGTAGTAATTTCCTAGTTTATTAAATTAGTTACCTTTATTAATTTTAAGTATTTAGCCTATAACTAGCTATTTTTAATTAGTAACTTTTAAAAAAGTAAGACCTTTTATTACTATAGTAAATTAAAATATTTAGCAAAGTATTTAATATAATAATAAAAGTAACTAATAAAATTAAGGTAGTACTCTAGGTCTTTTAAGGTTTTTAAAAATTAAAAGTTTTAAAAAGTGGCAAGCTTCTCTTTAAGTATTAATAAACCTAGACTATTAACTTACTAATCTAGTAATTATATAAATAAAAAGCTAATAAATACCTTTTTAGGCTTAAGCTTAATATTAAGTTATTTAAGTTTTTAAAATATTATATAAAGGTAAATAATATATTATTTTAAAAAACTAGATATAATAATAATATTATTAATATAGGCTTGGTAAAAATTTTTAAACTTAAATAAATAAAGGTCTATTTATTACTAGATGTAAAAATAAAATTAGTAAACCTTATTATAGTAATATTAAAAATTTCCTAACTTTAATATATTATTACTATTACTAACTAATTTTAATACTTTTTTTTATAAATTTAATTATTAATAAAAAAACTTGTAAGTATTAATTATAGTAATAAATTAAGAACTATAAACTATAATAATAATTTCTTTTTACTAAGGTATAAAATAAAAATCTAGTTTTACTTTTTTATTTATAGTATAAAATTGTTGACGATACTCCTAACCACCGACGGCTAAGGAATTACGTAACCACTATGGTTACCGGGTTGACCACTTCGCGCAACCTCTACTTACTGGCGATACCTTTTCTGTCTTCTAGCTTAACACAACCACTAATATAATAAATTTAGATTACTGCCTAAAGTGTTGTTTAACAACCTGGTAGCATGTCCTTGGTTAAACCAGGACTCTAATTGGCTACATTAAGTTTGCTATATTATTTACTATGCTAATTTTAATATTAATTTTATAGAGTACCCTGCTTTATTAAATCTAGCACCCTAATAGCTGGTGCCCTACTATTATACTTCCCTAAACATGCTTTACTGGTTATTCTACCATATTACAGGTTTGCCAATCCTTGCCTGCTCTTTCTTACCACTTCCAGGAACTAGTTAATTTATTCTAAAATTAAGTATATACCTTTAAAACCCTACTTTGTCCAAGTCCTTCATTAGCCAACTAATACTTTTACTTTTATTATCCCTACTTTATTAATCTATATCTTTATTATTATTCTTATTAGTCTTTTTATTATTCTAGTTTACCATATTCTATACTACTTTACTGAGATTTTTATAAGCTTCCCTATACTAGTTTTTACTACTATTCTTAATACTAGTAAAACCAAGTAAATATATTGCTAAACTTGCTTACCAACTTAATTACTTTTAATATTATTTTAATTTATTAGTCCTATACTTTACCTTATTAAATACCTTATTATTAACCACTCTTTACTAAAGTCTTTTAAAAACCTTGGGTTCCCCGCCAACTAGGCATTAAATAGGTCTAATTTAAATTAAGTAGTCCTTAAATTCCTTTACTTATTTAAATCTACTAGTGTTACCAAGCTTCCTAACTTCTTGACCTGGATTGCTAACACTTTATTGCCTAAAGCAGATTAAGCAGACCCTGTTAAACCTCTTGGAGTTGCTTGATCCTAGTCTAATTTAGTGGTTTCTACCTCTGCTTCTAGTAATTTAAAAGGTAAGAACCCAGCTTGGCCAACTACACCCGCGAATCCAGCTCTAGAACCTGAAGTTTTAACAACTATTAAGAATCTAGTCTAGAGAACTAAAGAGCAAGTTTAGAGGCCAGCAACTTTACAAACCTCCTTTAAAGATTCCTTGCTTAAACCTCCTACAGTCTGCAGGACTACTTTTAATACTCCTGCTTTACCAACTTGCCCTTGTTACTATTATACCAGATACTAAATTCTAGGTCCTAAACCTAAGGCTGACCAATAGTCTAAAAGTTCCGCCAGTTCTAAAGCTGATTTCACTTCTATTAATCTTAAAGGATTACTGCATTTTAAAGAACCTGGCACTAAACAAGATCCTGCTAAAGAAACTAAGGAACTATCTGTTCCTAAACTTGGTCCTTCTGGAACTCTATTTAGCTTTAATTTTGCTCCTTAAAATCATTTCAATCACCCAGTATTTAATTCTACACGACTGTATAAAGGAAACTGAAACCGTTCTGCAAGTCTAACTACGCCACTTACTATAAAGACGTTAATGTTTTTGTAGATTAAATTGGTGATATTATTGTATACAAGGGAGAAGACATGGTCAAGGCAAACATCCAAGCATGCCTTTATGGAAGTGCCCTTAGCTGGTTCACTGCACAGCTCACGGATCTTGAGAAAGTCACTCTTAGGGCTGCTTCTATGGAGGTTGGCTGGCTTGCTTATCTAGCCAAGTGCTTCAAGCCTAATCCCCAAGCTGCCCTTTATAAGCTCATGGACTTGTCTTATAGGTATCCTAATATCTATGCTAGGAAGACTTTATAAGCTTTTACTAAAGAAGTTATATGCCTATGCCAAGCTATTAAGATCTCTAGTTTTTATAACTAAATATCTATAATTTAAAACTACTTAAATTTAAACCTATAGCAAGACATCCTAATTCCTAAACCCAATATAAGCTTACCTTCCTTCCTTAAAAAGCTTAATTAATATTAGTATATCTAGTAAAGTATTACTACCAAGTATTATAACAAGCAAGATAATTATTAAAATTTTAACTATAGTTATAATAATAATAATATAGGTCTTAACTTTAAGGTCCTATACTAATCTAGATACCCCACTCCTATTATTCCTTATAATTTTTAATCTTTAATTAACCCTTTTATTAGCTACTAACTATATTACCTATAGCCTTAGCTATTTTACTAGTAAAACACTATCCTTATAAATTACTCTATTACTATTTTATTATTTTAAAGTAATTATTAACCTTAAAGGCTATATTAAGGTTAAATAAACTTATAGCTATTAAATAGTTTTAAATATTAAAATTAAAATTTAAACTTTAACTTTTAAGGTAATTAGTTAAACTATAGTTACTTTAATAAAGGTTAAGGTAACTTTAATAATATAAACTACTAACCCTAAAATTAGTATTACCTATTAAACTAGAATTTTATTAATAAAAATTAAGGCTAGAATTTAAGTAATTAAAATACTTAAGTATTTATAGTAAATATTACTAAACCTAAAACTAATTATAGTAAAGATTTTATTCCTATTATTAATAAGCAAGCCTACTAGGTTAATCCCTATAACCTGGAAAGTAATTTTATTAATAAGCCTTAAAAAGTATACTATAGTTAAGCTTTTATAAATAAGCCTAATTCTAGTATTCCAGGAAATAAAAGTTTACTACTTAAATCTATGCCTGCTTTTATAAATTAAAATGCCTTTTATATAAATATATTTAATATCTAGATAGTATTAAAACCTAAAACTAGAATTACTAACTTTAAACCTATTATTACTTTTTATAATTACTATTATATATACTTTAAGTTTAATTTTACCCTTTATTAGTATCTTTTTTATTTATATATTACTAAAGCTAACCTGGTTCTTACTATTCTTGCCAGCTTTATTAATATTATTAAGTTTAAATACTATAAAAATAATAATTATTCTTTATAAAAACTTCTTTAAACCTATTATAATATAATAATAAGAGTTGGTTTAAATACTACCAAGGAATTTTAAGATATTTATATTAATACTAGTTACTTTTAAATTATTATTAATTTTACTTTAGTAAAGAGTATTCCTAGTATTATTATTAAAAAAACTAATAACTATATAATAGTTAAAGGTATTAAGTTTACTAAGAAAGCTAATACTATTACTATTTTCTTATTATTTATTTTAGGAACCTGCCCTAATAGCTAGTAGGGGTTTACTAAACTTTATTTTTATATATACCTAGTTAATAACCTTAAGATAAAACTACTTATTAAAACTAAAGTTATTAAATAAAAAGGTTTATTACTAAATTTTAAGATAAAAACTAATATTATTACTTTTTATAATTCCTTAAACTTTAAAATTTATTATAAAAGTTATACTTACTAAATTAAAAAGGCACTTGTTAATACTTAAAAGTAAATAATTATATCTTTTTATTTTTATATAAAAATTTTTATAAAAATATATTTTATTACTAGAAGATTAAGATTTTATTTTTAAACCTTTTATATATTTACCTGGTATTCCCTAAACTAGTATTACTAGTTTTATTATTTATATATATTTAATAAATTATAAATTCTTATTTATTAAAGTAATTAATAAGACTAACAAGCCTATTATAGTTACCTATTATTACTACTTAAATAAAGTCTTTAATTTTAATTATATTACTACCTACTATATTAATTTTAAAGCTAAAGTTCTTGCCTACTAATATAATTAAATAATTTTTATTAAATTTAAAATTAAAACTTTATTTTACTATAATTTTATTAAATACTTATTTCTAGAAGTAAATTATATTACTATTAAAATAACTACCAACTACACTATAGTTACAAGTTTAGAGAAACCAGCTCCTAAAATCAAGCCTGGTCTCTTATTTAATCTCTTTACTAGAGAGGACCTTAATAATACTATAGTTTTCTATAATAATATTATAGTCTATAGTTAAAACCCTAACCTGGTTAAGTAATTTAACTTTTTAATTTCCTACTTTAATATTTAGGCAAGCAAGAATAATATAAATATTAAAATTATTAATATACTTAAAAATAAATAAATAAAAATATTACTAAAGGAAAAATAAAAAGACTAACTTTTTAAACCTTAAGTTTATTATATTAGTTTAAAAAGCAAGTAGTATATTAATACTATATTTAACCTGCTATATTAATAATAGAAAATATCCTTTATAAATAGCCATACCCCTTCCAGGTACCCTATATTTATAGTCTAGAGATTAATACTATTAAGTAAACCTAGTATTTCTTTAATTAAGAAAGGTCATGCTATTATTAATATTTATAGGTTAAATTATAAATTTATTCCTAATCTCTACCCTATCCTAAGTTAAAGTAAAATTATTAATATAATTTATAAATATAATTATTTTAATATTATTAATACCTGCAAGTTTTTTTATTAATAGCTAGTTTACTAGGACTATTAAAATTGCCTTGCTATTATTACTTATTATAGTTAAAAAGTCTTTTATATGGCAATTATAGGCTATATTAATAATATTATATATATATAATAGTAAATAGATTTAAACCTTAAAAACCTTATTAAGTTTTACAAGGCCTATATTAATAATATTATTATTACTTTAAAAAACCTACTAGAGTATTTATACTATCTAGAACTAGTATTTAAGTATTTATAAAACCTAAATATTAAACTTAAACCTAATAAAGCTTTTAAGTTTTCCTTTAATCTAGCTACTAGGTTAACAGGTAAATATACTAGGTTTTAGTACTCTAGAAGAAAAGCTTTAAAGTATTAAAAAGCTTAAGTTCCTGAAAAATTTTAAGTCTTAAAAATTTACCTTGGCTTAACTAGCTAGTTTTACTAGTATATTAAAAACTATATAAAATTTATTAATACCTATTTTAAAGCCTACTATTACTAAAAAGAAGGCCTTTAGTTACTTATAAAAAGCTTTTTTAAACCTATTATTTCTTACTTATTTTAAGTTAAAGTACTACCTATTTATTAATTTTAATACTTTTATAAAGAGAATAGGCACCATAGTATTTTATATAAGAAATATTAATAATTTCTTGAACCTAAAGTTATTGTCTATTTTACCTACTTATATATAAGTAAAACTAGTCCTATTTTTATTTTAGGTATTAATATTTATAAAGTAAAATTACTAGCCTATTAAACTAGAAGTTTTTTATCTTATTTAAGTTCTTTAAAAAGTATATTACTTAATTAATATATTATATTTTTTAATTATTATTTATATAAATTACATGTCTATAATTGGCATTTTAAAATATATATTATTTAATATATTTACCCTAAAATAGTTAAACCTTTATCTATTATAGGCAAGCTATTATATTTAATAGTTTAAACTTAATATCTTTTATAAACCTGGTAAAACTAATATTATTACTAATACTCTTTCTTGCTTACCTGGACCTAAAAATTAATTTCTAGCTTGTAAAACTAACCTTAATATATTACTTAATATTAAAGCCTATTATACTAGTTTTACTATTAAACTTAGTAATAAATTTAAAGCCTAACTTAAATAAGAATATTAAAATAATTTTTAAGGAATTTTAATTTTTTAAAACTTTATATACTAATTTTAAAGCAAAGCTTTTATATATTAAAGTTAATAATATATTTTATATTTTAAAGAAGAAAATAAATAAAAAATTTTATAAAAAGCTATAGTTATACCTGCCTTAATTTATGGCCACCAAGTTCTTTTAAATAATTTATAATAATTATAGTTATTAAGGTTTTAAATACTATCTTTACTTTATAAAAGGTATTTTTATTTATTATAATTAAAAAGTACTAAAAAAGTATATTACTTAGTGCCCTACTAGCTAAATAATTATTTTTTAAAAATATAAATTTTATAGTATTTTATAGCTAGCATTACCTGCCCTAGCTTTATTTAATATAATTATTATAAACTTTATTATTATATTACTAGTAGCTACTAATAACTTTAATATATTACTAGTTATTATTAATAAGTTTATTAAATATATTAGCCTAATTCCTGGGTATAATACCTGGTTTATAAAAATAATAGGGTCTTGCTTTTACCAAGTACTATTAATTCTATAACTAGGGTCTTTTATAATACTTTATTTTTAATTAAAATCCTTACTTTATATTTACTTTTTAAAAGAGTATAATAACTACTTTAGGTATAACCTAGTACTACTTTACTATTTTTTACCTGTAAATTAATAGCTAATTAAAGTAAATAATTTAAATTATAAAAATTATATTTTATTATAGCTATATAAAAGGTATCCCTTAATTAAATTAATTACCTTTAATCCTTAATATTATAAATAGTTTCCTAAACATGTTAACTAGTAAAACTTTATACAAGCTATTATTTAGCCTTAAGCTTTATTAACCCTAGAATACCTTAATCTAGCAAGCTTTTAAGTAAGATTTTTTATTTACTTTAATGCCAAGAAGGCAATAAACTTTACCACTATTTAAAATAAGAATATTTATAATTAAAAATACCTACCTATAAAATTCTATTTTAAAGATTAGGTTTATTTAAGGCTTTATTATAAATATTACCTTTTATAAAATTATATCTAAAGTTCTTATATTTCTACTCCAGTCCCTTAAAGGTCCTTAAAAGGATTAATTAATATACTTACTTGCTAGAACTCCTATAAAACTAAAAGGTATACCTGGTATTTTTTATTACTTAGCTTAAACTTGCCTGGTATAATTACAAGTATAATTTTTATAGCTAAGAACTACCACTATTTAAAGCTATTTTTAATAAAAGGTTCCCTAAAAATAAGGACTACTAGAAAGTTAAAGCTATTCTAGGAAAGAGAACTTGCCTACTTGGTTAAAGCCATACTCCCTATTTTAAATACCTTATTTACTAGAAAGATTATAGTCTAAATAATAATAAATAGGTTTATTAAACTAACCTTAATAATTTTAAAGAACTTATATATAAGTATAAGAAAGGTCTCTTATATTAATTTTATAAATAAATAGTATTACCTAATATACTAATATATTATTACTTTCTTACCTTTATTTTCTATTCCTATTTTTAATATTTAATAGATATATTAGTTTTATAAACCCCCTATATTATTAATAATATTCCTAACCACCAATGGCTAAGGGAATTATATAACCACTATGGTTACTAGGTTAATTACTTTATGCAACTTTTACTTACCAGTAATACCTTTTCTGTCTTCTAGCTTAACTCAACCACTAATATAATAAATTTAAATCACCACCTAAAACATTGTTTAACAAAAGTACTATTACTAAAATTAGTATTAATATAATAAAAACTTATACCAAGGTTTATTTAAATATTAAATATTAAATAACTATTAAAAACTGTATATTTTTATAACACTATACTTAAAGTTAAATGTAAGTAAATTAAGTTCCTGGTTTTTATTAAGTATATTAATTCTTATTATTAAATTAATTAAATTACTTCTTTTTAACATGTACTTACCTACTATTTTTGATTCTAGTTTTTTTACTTCAATTAAAAATATTTTATTATTTACTAAAATTAAAATTAAAGCCCATTTTATTAGTAATATAAAGGTAAACTTGCTAGTTAAAACTAAAATATTTATTTATAAAAATTTTAAATTTAACTTTAAAGCTAGAATAATTTTTATTAATTCCTGTTAAGACCTTGCTTTTCTTATTTTTAATTAAATAAAGTTAAGTTAAATTACTAAACTTCCTATTTATACTATAAGAAATTATTATACCTTTTTATTTTTATATTTAAATTTAAATTTTAGTAAAGACTAAACTTTTTATAAATTAAAACCTTTTATTTACTTTTTATACTTGGTTTACTAAAGATAATATAATTAAAAGTTTAGTAACCTATAATTATTTAGTTAATACTAGTTTTTTATTTATTAAAGTAGCTAATAAGTTTTTAAATCTATTATTATTACTTGCAAAGTAAGGCTAGGGATAATTACTAACTTTAATTTCTTATTAAGTTTTAAGGTCAAGCCTAAAGTTATAAAACTTACTTATATATAGTTAAAGTAGTATTTTACCTTTTTAAAAATAATACCTAAGACTAATAATAAAGCTTGTAATAACTAATATTACTAGTATATTAAAATATAATAATTAAAGTATAAAAGGTTAGTATTAAAGTTAAGAAGTAAAGCAAAGACTTTGCTAAAGCTACTGCCCTTAAATTTCTTAATAAGAAAAGGTTAAGTTAAACCTATACTTTAAAAAATAGTATTACTATATATAAAAATACTAGAAGTATAGATATAAACTTTCTTTGAAAAGTTATTAAATAATATTATATATAGGAATTTACTATAAAAGGTATTATTAATATTCCTAATAATTAATAAATATAAATTTTATTAAAAAATAGTTAAAAAGACTTAATTTTTATATTAAAAGTCTATTACTTAAGTTAAAAGAAAATATAACTTTATTAATAAGACCTTTAAGTTATTAGCTTAAATAGGGAAGCTATTAAAAGTACTAGGCCATACTTTTTTTACCTATTTTATTTTTATTATTTAGTAAACTATTTTATTAAATAACAGGCTATTTAAATAAAAAGGTTATATTAGTATTAATTTTTATATTATAAATAACAAAGTAAAACTAGATTTTTACCTTATTTTAGCAAGAAGAAATTATTACTATAATTTATAGTTATTAATTTATTACTATAATTATTACTTATAAGTTTTTTTATTAATAACTAATTTAAAAAAAGTATTAAAATTAGTTAGTAATAGTAATATATTAAGGTTAAAAAGTTTTTATTATTACTATAATATAATTTATTAATTTTATTTCCTATATCTAGCTAGTGCTAGATAGACCTTTATTTATTTAAGTTTGAAATTTTTAACCAAGCCTATATTAATAATATTATTATTATATCTAGTTCTTTAAAAAATATATTATTTACCTTTATATAATATTTTAAAAACTTAAATAGCTTAACATTAAGCTTAAGCCCAAGAAAATATTTATTAACTTTTTATTTATATAATTACTAGGTTAGCAAGTTAATAGTCTAGATTAATTAATATTTAAAAAAAAAGCTTGCTATTATTTAAAACCTCTAGTTTTTTAAAAATTTAAAAAACTTAAAGTACTACCTTAATCTTTTTAGTTACTTTTATTATTATATTAAGTACTTTACTAGATATTTTAATTTACTATAATAATAAAAGGTCTTACTTTTTTTAAAGTTACTAGTTAAAAATAGCTAGCTATAAGTTAAATATTTAAAATTAATAATGGTAACTAATTTAATAAACTAGGAAATTATAATTTTTAAAAAAACTTTAAAATAAATTTACTAATTTCTAGTTTCTAGTTAGTTTAATCTAGACTAGTATTTTTATACTTACCTTAATACTCTAAAAAAGGGTTATAATATTATAGTTTATTATATTAAAGCTAAATAAATTTATAAAATACTATCTATTTTTTTACCAAGAATTTAAGTTTAGCTATTTATATTTTTTTTATAAACTTTAACTCTAGCTAAAACTTGCTACTAGCCTACTAAGCTTAAAAGTTTTTATTTTATTTAAATTTTTAAAAAAATTATTTTTTTTAATTTTATATATTTAAAAGTTTTACCTATTATTTATATAATTTTTTTATAGTTAATATTATAAAGCAAACCTTGCTAAATACTATTATTATTAACGATACTCCTAACCGCCGACGGCTAAGGGAATTACGTAACCACTATGGTTACCGGGTTGACCACTTCGCGCAACTTCTACTTGCCGGCGATACCTTTTCTGCCTTCTAGCTTATCACAACCACTAATATGATGAATTCAGATCACCGCCTAAAACATTGTTTAACAATTATACTTAAAGACCTAGATTTTTATTTAATTTAAGTATTTTAAGATATTTTATAGTTTAGACTTTAAGTCTTTTATAAACCTAGTTATATAAATATAGTTATAAATACCTTGTCTTATTTCCTATAAAAATAGTTTACTAATTAAAAATAATATTGATTTTAATTATATAATTTTACAAGCCTTTTTTACAACTATTAAATTTACTACTAGTCTTAATAAACCTCCTATGACTGGAATTTAACTCTTAAATAGCTTTAAAAAGTATATTTATTAAAACTATATAAAATATTTTTAAGTTTTACTAATTATTAAAATTATAAAGTAGGATTTTACTAACCTATATCACTAGTATAAAAATAGTTTATTTTATTTAGTAAAGCAAGATTTTATAAATAATTTTAAAACTGGTTCCCTATTAGTTTTTAATAACCCTGGCTTTATATTTCTTTCCAGGTTTTAAAAAGGGTTTTTTCCTAGTTTCCTATTGTTACTTTTTATAATTACTATTATAAATACTTTAAGTTTAATTTTATTTTTTATTAGTATCTTTTTTATTTTTATACTATTAAAGCTAACCTAATTTTTATTATTTTTACTAGCTTTATAAATATTATTACATTTAAATATTATAAAAGTAAAAACTATTTTTTATAAAAACTTTTTTAAACCTATTATAGTCTAACTACAAGGGTTAGTTTAAATATTATTAAGGAATTTTAAGATATTTATATTAATAGTAGCTACTTTTAAACTATTATTAATTTTACTTTAGTAAAAAGTATTTTTAGTACTATTATTAAGTAAATTAATAACTATATAATAATTAAAGGTATTAAGTTTATTAAAAAAGCTAATATTATTACTATTTTTTTATTATTTATTTTAAAAACTTTTTATAATAGCTAGTAAGTTTGCTAAACTTTACCTTTATATATATTTAATTAATAACCTTAAGGTAAAATTACTTGTTAAAATTAAAGTTAATAAATAAAAAGGTTTATTACTAAATTTTAAAATAAAAACTAGTATTATTACTTTTTATAGTTTTTTAAACTTTAAAATTTATTATAATAGTTATACTTACTAAATTAAAAAGCTACTTATTATTACTTAAAACTAAATAGTTATATTTTTTTATTCTTATATAAAAATTCTTATAAAAATATATTTTATTACTAGAAGATTAAAATTTTATTTTTAAACCTTTTATATATTTACCTGGTATTTCCTAAACTAGT
>NW_027396940.1:0-23718 GCF_047715825.1 Aspergillus stella-maris | reverse complement strand
AGTCGATCAGGCTACTCCCGATGCTGCCAACGAACTGCGTGACAACGTCTTGCAGATCAGCGAGCTCTTTCCCTGTCTTGACGAGCCGCTCTCCAAGCGCAATGCGATGGACAACAGAGTTTGCGTAGCGATAATGATGCAGATACCATCGTTTCGGTTGAAACAGGTATTCCGCGAGCATCTGGGTACTCTCAAGTTCCTGCCACGAGCCATACTGCTTCAGCGCGGTCCCGTTCAAGAGGGAGTGCATGACTCGTCGCTTCTCGGTCCACCCGGATGGAGGGAGGAGCAGAGAGCGTCCGTTGCGGCTGACGACCCCACTTGCGATTGGCATGGGGCTTCTGCCGTTGGTGAGGGAGCCGCGTTTCGCGATGATCTCGGCGACGACTCGCTTGCTGTTGAGCAAGACCCAGGTCTTGAATCTCTCCATATTTGGCAAGATCAGTATTCTGCATCGGTCAGCGCCATTTTTCCCCTTTCACTTCCCACGTAGGAATGGGGGGACACTTGGGCATTTTCACGCACCAGAAGATGATCTGGATCATCTCGAATTTTGCGAAAGTCCAGCAGGCTTCCAAGAATTGGCAGCCCGCGAGGTCCAGGGGGAAGCTTCCATTCCTTGCCTGGGGGTGCTTTACGGTTTCCAACCGGAGTAAATATCTCTCGGATGGTGAGGAAGGTTGCTACCAGGCATGCGAGTACAGTTAGGACAGTCGCAGTTGCTGGGTTTTCTCTGGCCGCTGCTGCGAGTTGCGTGTGAATGGGGTCGCTCATGGTGGTCTGCGGCTTGCAATAAGTTCGACCAGTTCATCCCCATCCATGACAACGATATAAATTAGCTTCTGAGTCGGCTGGGATCCGATCGATAGCGATGCGTAACACGCACACACAAATGCTGGCCGGTTATCACGGCAAGCGTGCTGGTCTAGGGCTCCCGCCACCGGAATGGTTCCGGACAGCCATTCATAAGCGCAGCCGCAGCGCACGCCGAGCGTCGTCATCGCGGTTGTCCCGATGCCGATGCTGCCGCTTATATCGCTTCCTCTTGCCCTCCTCCTGGTCACCTACCTATGTAAGCCCAGTTTACTGACCACAATGAACGAGCACACCCTTGACTGGCTGCGCGAAAAGGCCATTGGCTGGAGTCACAGGCCGCCAGTGAATAAAATCGACACCCACCATCATTGCGTGCCTCCCTTCTATGCCAAGGGTAAGCTAGCTTCCTTATGAAAGCGACTTGACATCGCTCTAACCACCGTACAGCCGTTGAGGAGCAAGGTGGCGATCCCAGCGGCTGGCCCACGCCTACCTGGAACCCTCTGGCCTCCAAGCTGTTGATGAAGCGCGTCGGTGTGCAGACTGCCGTGCTCTCTGTGACAGCCCCCGGCGCCTGTATTCTTCCAGACCGCCAGCGCCGCGCCCAGCTAGCCAGACAACTCAATGAATACTCCGCGGATCTCCGTAATAAGGACCCGGAGCGGTTCGCTTTCTTTGTCTCGCTGCCGAATATCCTTGACACCGAGGACACCCTCGCCGAGATTGCATACGGGCTGGACACGCTCCACGCCGACGGCGTCACCGTCTTCACCCGATACGGCTCGTCCAACACCTATCTCGGCCACGCAGACGTCGAGCCCATCTGGGCAGAGCTGAACCGCCGCCGCTGCGTGGTCTTCATCCACCCGACACACCCAGTCGACACCCACCCGATCAACCCAAAGCTCCCACAGCCCGCGATCGATTACCCTCACGAGACAACCCGCACGGCAATGGACATGATCGTCAACGGAACCCGGGTCAAGTACCCGGACTGCAAGGTGATCCTCTCGCACGCGGGCGGGGCGCTCCCCTACCTGATCTCGCGCGTGGCGACGCCAATGAAGAAAGCCCCCGACTTTGCGGTCTCGCACCGCATAGGGACAACACACGACAAGACAATGGAGTCCTTCCGCAGCTTTCACTTTGACCTCGCGCTCAGCTCCTCGCCGCAGGTGCTGGATATGCTCTTGAAACTGGTGCCGCATGACCACATCTTGTATGGAAGTGACTTCCCCTACGCACCTATCACGGCGTACCCGGCATTTTTGGAGGAGTTGGAAGGCTATGAGATGAGTCAGGAGCTGAGAGATATGATCAATTTTAAGAATGCGCTCAAGTTGTTTCCGGGGCTGGCGAGTCGGTGGGGCGGCGGAGCTGTGTAGTTTAGCCGGACCATCTACATTTATATATATCTGCGCAATGAGAGCACCACCTTTCCCTTGTTTGTAAGGTGCTCTCGAAGAAAAACCCTCTAAACATGGTTTATTCACGGACCATTACTTTAGCATCCCAAAGCCATACTGGATGGTGATTAGAAATCGGAGCATTCTATCTGCTTATTGGTGGAGAAGTGCCCCTTGCTGTAATATAACATTAACATAGCTATGAATAGAAACATACATAGCTATCAAGTCCTCTAGTCGACCAAGCCCTCGCAAGTATCACCTACAGCGTCTTTGACGAGCCGATCCCCGGCTGTCGGGGACGTTCATTTAGAGGCGTAACGATGAACTATCTCAAGCAGATCGAGACAGGAAGCATTGCATGGATATCCGTGAAAAAGAGCCCACATACCTTTCATCTCTCGAGTGACCCCCAGCAGCCGGTGATTATGATTTGCGCGGTGAAGGGGGTGAGGAACTAGCTCCGTGACGTTTATCCATTCAAGTCCGCAAATATAACAAGAAAAAGCCTCCGGAAAGCTTCCAGCCAGCTGTGCCGTGCGGTTGGACTCTTTCCTGTCCCTGACAGCACCCGCCGGGTTGCTTCCGAGCTTGATTCGGAAATGTCACTGCCTGACGTATGAGAACTTTGAGAAAGGAGCTTTAAGAGACCCTTTCTTATCAAGGCTGCCACCAAAGCTATTGTACAAAGGCACAGCCACCTTGCAACTGCTCTTGCCCGGCTCCTCCCCCTCGCTCCCAAACCATGACAACCGCTGCGAACCGAGGCTTCCTCCCCCGCGAGGGCCTTTACATCGACCCAATAGTCAAGGCTCTACGGAAATCAATCCTTCACCCACTTTTTACCTTGATATTCCTGCACCTGGTGCGCAGAGGGAGCATCAGCTCAATCACTCCATACGAGAAGGTTATCCGGCTCACCACGGCCGCCAGTGTCCTCTTGTGGGTCAACAATTGGCTGAGTATAAAGGTGCGGAACAACTGGGTTCTCGATAGGTCGTGGAATTGGAACAAGGAGCTGGTGGTCGTTACTGGAGGCAGCGGCGGCATTGGTGCAGGCGTCGCTCAGCGGCTTGCTGCCATGGGCGCACGCGTTGTGGTCATTGATATTATTCCCTTGACCTACGAGCCAGGTAGTTAACATACTTATTTGAAATGATCTTCTCTTGATCGTCCAAATACACACACAGAGAGAGAGGGCTGTTGCTAATGTTATCTTGAAGAGAACAAACACATTCTTTACTACAAATGCGACCTCAGCAACAAGCAAGAGATCACCACTGTCTGCGAGAAGATCCGATCAGAACTTGGTAACCCAACCGTGCTACGTCAGTGTAAACCATGATCTATGCTCACTTCTTCGCGCGCTAGCTAATAATTTCCTTCTGCCTGCCATAGTGAATAATGCCGGTCTCTCTCGTGGCCGGACTATTGTCAAGGGCACTTACGGCGACAACAGCATTACCTTGAAAACCAATCTACTGGCGCCGTTTCTTCTTACAAGGGAATTTCTCCCAGCGATGATCTGGCAGGACCATGGCCACATCTTCAATGTCGCCTCGGTGAGCGCGTATATCCCGCCGGCAGGGCTAGCCGACTACGCAGCGTCGAAGGCTGGATTGATCGCATTTCACGAGGTAGTTCTAGATCCTCCCCCTGCCCCACTGCCTGTCTGCTACCTATTATGCCCAAACCTCCTCTCCGCTAACTCTGTACTTCTTTGCTATGCACCAGTGTCTTTCACAAGAGCTCCGCGTCGCGAATGCGCCCAAGGTCCGCACCTCTCTCGCCGTGCTGAGCTTCACAAAAACGCCGCTTTTCAAAGGCGAGACGAACCAGTCTCGGTTCCTTATGCCTCTCCTACACACCGAGACCGTCGTAGATGCCATCGTGGATGTATTGGATAGTGGGCTCAGCCAAACGGTGTTTTTGCCAGGCATCTTCCGATCCTTTGCAGGCTTGGTGAGATATATGACCCGCCCTCCGGCACTCCCTTCAGGTGTTTGACTGTTGCTGAGACGACCTATGTAGCGAGGGGCGCCAGATTGGTTCCAGGATTTGGTCCGCGGTGGTACAAAGTCTCTGAAGGTGGATTTCAAAGGGCGGCAGGATATCGATCCGAAGACTGGCAGACTTGTTCAGTGAGACCGGTAGTGGGTGGCATTGCTTGATAGTCGCAGTAGTCGGGTGTTGTAGCTCAAAATTGGGCGTTGCGGGCCTTTGGGTGCAGTCGTCGCGGAAAGGAGAAAAAAAAAAAAAGAAGAGAAGAAAAGAAACAGAATGAAGAAGAGAAGAGGACTAAACAGAAAGGACATAACTAGTCATGTGTAACTTGTCAGCACATACTGCAATATCGACCTCTTAAGCCGTACAAAGTAGAGCATATACGAGGCATGGAAACTAACTAGGTCACGGACATCAAATAGCCATCATTGCCATATTGGATTATTACCCAATTCCGTTTCTCAGAAGTCAGGGATTTGCTTATATACAGATCAGCAGAGGCCTCCTCAAGAATACTATAACACATTGCCCAGACTCTACAGGTTCGGTCGTGGGTTTGCTGTCAACCTCTCTCGGAGAACAACAGCGATCCTGCGACTGGTGCAATCCGCAAGGGCCATGTTGGCGATCATTGGGTTTACACCGCTGGCGCTGGGGATAACAGAGGCGTCGCACGCATAGAGCCCTCCTGTGCCCCAAATCCGAGCGTCGGCATCCATGACACTGTGCTGCGGCGAGGTCCCCATGCGGCCGCTCCCCATCTGATGCGCACTTGCGAAAACCGCCTTTTCGTTCTTAAGAGGCGCGAGACCCCGGACTGTCGCGATCCACTCTCTTAGAGCCTCGTTGTTCAAGTCGTCCTGCGGACGCGGGCCAGTGGTATCATCGGTCTCATTCTGAGCTGGTGCTTTTCGGGAAAAGTATAATGGGGGGATCTGTGAAGATGTGGTGCGGTATTCCGTCGCCCCCGAGACGCAAGCTATTTTAGCGCAGGCAATCAGGCCCTCGACCAGGTGTTTCTTGTCAAAGGCCGACGTCGCGTACTCAATTCTACACCTGCCGTCCGTGGGAATCGGGTACACACGCCCGCTGTCGCGATCTCGACACAGACAGATAAACCCGGCCATCCGGCCCATCTTGGACGCCAGGTCCTTAAAATCTGCCGTGCTGCGCCATGGCAGAAGTGGCAGCACCGAGGATGGGAGCATTGCTAAAGTCTTAATCTTGACCCCGTGGCCCTTGCCGTCCATATTCTCCCAGTTGCTGGTCACCATGGTGAGCGCAGACCCTTCCCAGGGACGAACGTCGCGATTAAAGACCGCAACCGAGGCGAGAACTAGAGCAGATTTATATTAGCCCAGCTATCCGTGATAATCACTTTTGGAATCTGGAACTCCGTGCGTACCTGGGTGCAGATATAAATGCCGACCAATATGCTAATTTCGCAGGCCACTCTGTCGCAGCAAAAGAGGGCTCTGGAGCAATCCGCACGCTACAATCACAGTGTTGGAGTGGATCTCTACACGTCGACGGACGCTAGGGTACGGAGGCCTTTTTCCTGGGCCTGCCCAAAATGAAATGCGCGGGATGTCCACGTCCCTTCGATGCCGCTCGCCAGCGCCTCCCCGTGGCCTCTGTCAGGCGATGGCTTCAGAATGATTTTATGCGCTTCAAACCCCTCGATGAAGGTAGCACCTCTCTGCGCGGCGTCGGCCAAGAATGTCTCTCCCTCGGGCCCTTTTTCATAGCAGAAGCGCATCCCAGGTGACAGTGGCCGCAGAAATGCTTCCCGTTCCCTGTGATCTGCGGCACGGCTTTCGCATTGTAAACGAGTTTCTGCGCGGCGCTCAGCACGAGCTCATTCCCAAAGCTGTGCTCAATCAGCGCGTCGTCCACGCCCATCCTGTCGCTGACCCGGTCGATGGAGGCCTGAAATGCATGCGATATGAATAGGTCCAGTCCATGCGGGCCCGCTGCCCACTGCTCGCGCAGGTACCCCTGAGGCGCAAGAGAGGCAGACCATTTGATCGTGCCCCCTCCACCCCAGCTGGACCCAGCGAGGACCGCCATGTTGCCATCGTCCGTCGCGAGGAGCCCGCCGCTCTCGTACAGGTTGAGGTTGCCTTCCAGTGGCGGCATGGGGAACGCCAAGGTCGGGAAATAGTATGACTTTTCGACGACCACGACGCGGTAGCCTGCCTCGGCGAGGTTCTTCGCTGCGACGCTACCGCCGCATCCGCTGTTTACAATCACGACGTCGGTCTCGATCGACACGACACTTTCTTTCTCGTTATCATTGGCGGCAGCGGGCGGGAATTGGAGGAAATCGTAGACGGACCCTTCGGCGCGCTTGAGATGGACGGACGACGCGGTACTCAGTCTCAGAACAGCAGGAATGCTGGGGCTCAGCGTTGTCCACGCTCTTTTGAAGACGAGCAGCAGGACGCGTGACACAAGGCGCAGCGGTGGAAGCCGGGAGTTCCTCATGCCCTGGAAGATCGCTTCGCGCACTTCGTATGGCTGGCGATGCAGCGGAGTCGCGCTTCCGGTGAGGAGCAAAGATCCTGCGCGAGAGCTGCGCGGGTTAGCGATGTGGATGGACGAGAAAGAAAGAAAGAAAAAAAAGATTGTCTTTCTTTCCTCTTTTACGTAGCTTGACATTTCCATGTCCTTCATACCTTAGAGCGTTTAAAATCAACGAAATCCCCCTCCGGCCTTCCGGATGAATATACTGACTGAAGAGTCGCTCGATGAACTCCTGGAAGCCATCCAACGAGGACAGAGCTTCCCCGAGGTACCATTCGGCATAGTCTGACGGCGCGACGGCGCCTTGCGGATTATCTCCCCTCTCCGGGGATGAATCCGCTGACAATGGGGGACGAACACTAGGAGTTGCATTCGCGTTACTGCTCCGGGGAATACTTGGGATTGCGATGTCGGCCAATGCCCGGATAACCTCCCACTAATGCGGCTGTAATCTTTTTGCATCCGATACGGGCATGGCCAGGGGCGGAAGAAAGGAGATTAGCAGGGAATCCTCAGCCATGTTTTGCCGCGCACAGTCCGAGGCGGAAATGCGCCGTCGCAGAGGTGGATATCAACGGGTTGAAAGTATGGATAGGAAGCTGTGGCGGGGTAAGAATACTCTGGATATTTTGCCAACCTGCGTGTAGGGCTCCGCAGATTCCCAATGACCGGGTAGCTGACGTGGTTGCGTATATACATAATTACAGGCATTGCGCCATACGCACGCACCTGACCTCTGAATTATTTGGTATGGAAGGGACGCCAGCTGCAGCCTAGACGATCTGCTCCACACCCCAGCAAAAACAGAAATCCCCCGCTCAACCTGTCCTCTGGGGTCGAGCTGGGGTATGGAGAGGATCGCACACGTACCTCTGGAGTCGGGTTGGTCCCGGCCACCCTGCTATAGAGTAGCCTAGATGAATTGACTTCCTCACTTCCCTCCTCCATACCGCCCTTGCGAACGCCGGACCTAACGCGCGGTCTCCGACGCGATGCCGACTTTCCCAAAACATTGATTCTTGCGAGCTACACCGACTATGACAGGACCATCACGGTTGAACATGCATGACCTCATCGGTAAGGGGTTCGTTGAAACAGGGGCCTTCCGAAGTTGCCTGATTTCAGTCAATAATGCTTAGATCAGTTACGCAGTGCAATGGGGAACGATGCTCACCCGGGAACACCAGGAGCACGAGCTGGAAGTCAATGTACCTCGCTGGTCGTATCTTGTCTCATCAGGGCGCTGCGCGTTGCGATGGTGTTTTAAATAGGTCCGGTCCATCTGCCCCCTAACAGGGCAGCTAACTTGTGCCAAATACAGTCGCCGCACCCGTCCCAAGATACGAATATGTGTGTCTTCCAGGGTTCCGAGCTCAACAGCCAAGGTGTTACCCTGAGATGGAAGGCTTGCTTATGGGACTCCATATACAAAACATACTGTATCTCCCGCGTGCAGCAAGGCTCGTCTTATAGGTGTGGATATCATTCTTCGCCGCAAATCAGCGCGATGGGAAGCGCAGTCCCTAATCCGTTCCGGGTGCAGATCTATTTTTACTTCACATGATGACTCCCAGTTGCTTAATATACATGCTATAGGGTACACCGTAAGGATGTAGAACATATAAATTGACTAGTAAACATGCACAATACATCCGCTCCGTGAGAGGCTAATTGATGAATAGTAAGCCACAATAAGTGCAGTGTCTACCTCTGCAGCTAGCGCCAAAACCATCCACTCTGTTCGCCATCAGCACCCGGCTGCCATTCACGTCTCGATCCTGGCGGACTTCACATCCAGGCATCATGCATTCTTCTTTACCTTCCCACTATCCCACCCGACAACATCCGTTCCATGAATCCAATCCATCAAGCCAATCGTGCCATAATTGACACGGAACTTCTCATGGTGCAGGTCATGCAGTTCTGCAGGAGGTAGTTTCAGAAAGTCGTAGCCACTGTGGTCAGCGGCGGCCTCCCAGAGCTCAAACACGCCAAAGAGCATAATTGAGACGAAATGCGCGCCCTTGAGGTACAACGGCAGCGTGATGGGTAGGACATTGGCGAGCAAATGCTCGACCGGGTGCGCATACTCGGCGGCGAATGCCACGGGCGCGGTGTACTTGTGATGCATCTTGTGGATGTGCGGGTAGAGTCTGGGGTGATGCAGAATGCGATGGACGTAGTAGAATGAGATCTCGCGGGCCAGCAGGCCGAAGATGAAGTCACCGACCAGTGTTCGCCAGCCTGGGATGGTCGGGTCGAGATTGAGCATCGCCTTGTCGATCCCGACGGCATAGACGAGCGCGGCGTGCAGGGTAACGACCCAGGCGTGGTTAAGGAGGGTGATCTTGATGCAGTGCGCGATCTGCGCGCTGGTGGGTTGGCGCCGCGCGATTTGGATCTTGTGGCGCTGCGAGAAGCGAGGGAACACCACGTCGATTAGCATGTAGAGCGTGGCGGGGGCGACGAATCCAACGAATTGTGTGACGATCGAGCCTGCTAGCTCGATTGTGCCTGGTCGGTAAGTCCCCAAGACACGGGTCCAAGCGCTCTGCATTTGGTAGTGGAGGTCGAGATTCATGGCTGCTTGGTCGAGTATGGCACGACGTAGACTATCGTTTATAACCGAGTTTGATGGTCCTCGTGGCTTGATTGCCCTTACGGGCTATATACGCATTTTCTCAAGCAAGCAGAGCATGTGAGTCTATGAGATATTGTTCATCTGGCTTGCCGGAACGAGTCCGAAGAGGCCGGAACCCATCCGGACCACCGGCGACATTGACTGAGATGTGTGACATCTAGCAACGTGCCATACCTCGGGCTGAAGGCGATGCTGCTCTGCACATGCCATACCTCGCTTCAGTTTATGCACGGATGGGTTCCGGAATCGTCTGATGGATGCGGAGACAACAGAGTCCATTCGTTCAATATTTTGTACTTAAGCTAAGATGGATGGAAAGCGGCACATTGTGAAGTTACTACGTCCGTCATAAACTGCACCATGACTTCCAACCACACCGATCCTCCCTCCTACAGCCAGATCGCCTGCGTCGGCGCCGGGCTGTCGGCCGTTGCCCTAGGAGCAACGCTGAAGCGATGGTACAACCTCGACGATATCCGGTTCTTCGAACGCCATCCAGGTACCGGAGGAACATGGTACATCAATACCTATCCTGGTGCGTTCTGCCCCAGGTACTTACCCTTTTCTTGCTGTGCCCCGCCCGGCTTACTCCCCCGTGCTCCCGCTTAGGATGCGGCTGCGACGTCCCGAGCGCGCTGTACAGCTTCTCCTTCGCGCCAAACCCAAACTGGACGAAGCTCATGCCTTCGAACGACGAGATCAAGGCGTACGTTGATGATGTGGTGGATACCTACAACCTGTGCCGCAAAATGATCTTTGGGACCGAGGTGGTCCAGAGTGTCTGGCGGGAAGATGCTGCGCGGTGGCTCCTGCACCTGCGTGACCGAGCCACAGGTCGCGAATATACGCACGAATGCCAAGTCCTCTTTGCAGCAACCGGGCAGTTGGTTGAGCCGCGGCCAATTGAGATTCCCGGCACCGCAGACTTTGACGGCAGTATCTTCCACTCGGCGCGGTGGGATCACAGCGTGGATCTCGAGGGGAAGAATATCGTTGTCATCGGTAACGGCTGTACGCGCTTCCCTTGAGTCTGGGCATCTTCTCCCGTATAATCAGAACACATCTGACACGACAGTCTGTAGGCACCGGAGCGCAAATCGTGCCTGCACTCATCAACAATCCAAAGATCAAGTCGGTCACGCAGATCGTCCGCACGAAACACTGGATCTTCCAGGCTCCAAACTTTTCCTATCCGCCCATCCTGCAGTGGATATTTCGCTATGTCCCACTGACCATGAAGCTGCACCGGCTCCATATTTTCCTCATTGCCGAGAACGACTTTCGTTTGTTCCCGATGACCAAAGCGGCGGCGAGGCTGCGCAAAAAGCGACGCAGGCAAGTGGAAAGGTACATGCGCGAGGCGAGCCCGGAGAAGTACCATGACCTCCTGATTCCGGGTTTTGATGTCGGATGCAAGGTATACACCTACACATACAACAGAGCAGCCAAGCCCCACCTGCTAATATCGAAAAACCTCAGCGACGGATCTTCGACCCGGGCTACCTTGGCTGCCTGCACAGCGATAAAGTCCTGCTCACCGACGCCAAAGCCCAACGGATCACCGCCGACGGCCTCGAGACAGATAAAGGGTTCGTCCCCGCGGACGTGATTGTGCTTGCTACGGGCTTCCAGACAAACAAGTTCATCCCATACATGGATGTTGTCGGGCGTAACGCCGAGACGGTCTCGCAGCACTGGACAAAAAAGTACGACGGGCCCGCGGCCTACAACTGCTCTGCAATGAGCGGGTTCCCCAATTTCTTCATGCTGCTAGGCCCGAATGCGGCGACGGGACATACATCGGCCATGATGGCCGCGGAAAAGTACGTTATGCCGCTTGAAAATTGATTATATCCCTTCCCCCAACCCTCCACTAACGAATATGAATGGATGCCAGCTCGATCAATTATGCGCTTCGTGTTCTAAAGCCAGTTCTCGACGGCAATGCTGCTTCGGTTGAGGTGAAGCTCAAGGCTGAGCACGACTACGTATACTGGGTGCAGGACGCGTTGAGCAATCGTGTTTGGAATGCAGGCTGTGTCTCTGTACGTCTGACTATCACCTGTACGTGACAGTACTTTTTTTTTACTAACGGTTGGGTCTGATAGTGGTACCTGAATGACAAGAAGTGGAACTCTATGTCCTACCCGTGGACGCAGGGGCACTACTGGTGGAGGAGTCTCTTTCCAATCTGGTCTGATTGGAATATCAGGGTTAGTTCAATGCGTCCCTCTCATACTCTACTCTACTCTGTACTACTCTACCTGTGATCCCATCCCGCCACCGGTATCATCGTACTGACTCGATTTGCGGGCCCAGAAAATCGCCAAGCCATCATCGCGCACATCATCATCTGCCATCTTACTCGTGGCTCTTTTGTGTATCGGAATTTTGGGGGTGACACGGTCAATGACCACTGGAAGACTCACCCTCGCGGACCTTAAAAGCTACTTGGCTGCGCTGCAAGCCAGCATTCTCAGTCGATAGACCGGGGTGACCATCTGGAAGTGCCAATGTTTGCTTTTGTTTTTGCCCCGTTACCTCCGCTGGCGCGTGTATTTTCTTGCTCTCCCTGTTCAATGTATAGTGGTCGACGTGTATGTTATACAGTAATTTGACGCAGCATGCAGTGTTGAGCACCCATGCTAAATAGTTGACAGTGTCATCTATGAGCATCCGCAAGCGTGTGTAAATTTGTGTGATTGCAGTCCCGTACATACCAAGGTAGCTGTGGTATGGTCTGGTTCTGTTCGACCCCCCCTCAATGCGTTGGCATTCACATATCAACGGTCCCGGTATCTATTCACTGTGTTATAGCAGGTTGAAGTCTACCCTGGATGCCCTGTCTGCCGGTGGTCTTCTTTCCCGGCTTGAATTCAAAATGTACGGTTTAGGGAGCACAGAAATAAGACACCAAGTTGAGGCAAGCAAGCCGTGAAGATGTAGTGACAAATGTCCGTGCATGGCCACCCTCCAGTCTCAGAAGCAAAGACTGCTCCTAGAGGATTCAGTACTCTTTTCACAACACATCAGACAGATTATTGCATACTCAGCTGTCTACGGACCTGTGTAAAGAAAGGAAGAATTATAGTAGATACGTGGGTATTATCATCTAGAATTAACCACACAGCTTCATTGGGAAGGATCTGCTATTGCGACGGCTAACGAGATCAGTCTAAGGAATCAAGAAGTTGGTTCAAAAGGGTAAGAAATTTTAGAAACAGTATCATTAATTCCTCGCAATAATATTGTACAACCACTCTAGTGAGTGATATTAACGCAGGAGTTTCAAGTCATCTTCAGTGTTATTCACAGCATCAAGGGACCGGCTAAGCATGCGCAAATCCTGGTAATAGAATATGACAACCCATAGTCTTGGTTAATATGATACGCTCTATGCTCCACAACAAACGGAGTCCAACGATGCCCTCAGGGACCCCGCTAAGCGGTGAAACGTTCTAAATGGAATGTAGACACAGAATCTACACAATAATACGCCTGCACAGAGCAAGAGAATCTAACCACTTCGCGTGTAGAAGACTCGAGCAGTTTGTGTATCTCGACCCTTCGCGACCACAACGCGACGTGTCAGCAGTATTTCCCCTCCAACTGTCTCCACGGCCCAGACCTAACATTGTAGTGAATCAGCTTCCCAACTCAACACCTAGCCCCATCAACGATGCGGGTGAATGCGTACCTGCTCTGCGGTCCATCCAGCGCCTTCACTGCGGATGAAGTCGTGCAAAATCAACTCCTTCAAACTTTTCTCTGCGATATCAGAATACCCATCAACAAGCACGGCTTCGTTAAGGAAGGATTCAGTCCTCTCATCCAATGCCGTTGTCGCAGCGATGAAGACAGGCTGAATCTTGCCGCCAGACTCGCTTAGCCCGGGAATGTAGTGGCTCTGGATAACCACCCGCCCGAACAGAATGTCGTTATGTTTAGACTCGGTCCAGTTCAAGAAGCGTTTCTCTGGCCGTCCTCCAAGCCCACCAGACAGAACCTGTTCTAGAGTAATGGCTTTCACGGGCTCGGTTGCCGGGGCTATCACCTCGGACTCCTGGGTGATCTTCAGAGTCACCGTTGCTGCGAGGACCGTCTTGCGAGTGAGCCATCCGATCCCTTGCTAATCGTCAGTTAGTTGCCTGTCATACTGGAGCTTGACAGGGTGGCCTAGTTACCAGTTTCAGCACTTCCTCGAGGCCAGTCGATCGGTCTTTGTCCTGGTCAGTGAATCAGCGGGCTGCACTCGCGTGGAAAAGGTATCCGCACTGACCAGGATCCAATTGCCGTTCATCTTGGGGATATTGGGACCGTTCATTGAAGTCATCGTGTGTATCGTGGAGTTGGTAGTGGGACAGAAGGTTTCGTGATCATGCTTTCACCCGCATAGGCAGATGGATAGACGGTTATAAACTACTTTATAGATCTGGGGCGGACTTTTGACTTTCGTCAGCTTGCTCTATCATGCCACTTTCCGCTATGTCGGTTGTGTTCCGGCGCGGGGACTGCCGGGGTCAGTAGAGACAACATGGGATGTTGAGCGGTCAGTATTGAGCTTGATGTATTATTGATGTGTGTTTTTGGCGCCTTAGATACGATCAGGAGTTGGAACGGTCCCGTGCCCAACTTGGATTACCTCGAGGTGGTCCCTCGGTCAAGCATCACCTGGCGCCCCGATGGGATAAACAATGATACGATGGATGGATTCCGACCCACTGCTCGATAAATGGTTTCTTTACTCTCGTCTCGCTGTCCAGCCGTAGGAAGAGCCACTTATTACTATACTACATAGTTGCAGCCATATATTAGAACCACCCGGGCGCATCCAATCCCGTCCATGAGGTGGCGTCGGTGACGTGAACATCCCATCCACTCCTTTTGTCTCATCCAGTTGAGCTCTCAGAACTCTCAGTGTGGATGCTCGACAAGCTTGGTCGGGAATGTCTTCATCGGCTTGGAATGGGAAAAAAAAAAGCATCCCCGGCTATCCAGTTTTGGTACATTCTACGAACGACCGCTACTTAATTTGCATGGTTTCAGGGTTTCCAAAGCTCACGTGCGGATGCCCTGCCTTCTGCTGACTACAAGAAGGAAATCATCCCCCACAACAGCCCATACCGGAACAAACACCCAGGTATATCATTTTCAATCTGGCTGGAACCAGCGGGCTGTGGAAACTTGAACTCTATGCAAGCCCCAGCGACCCAGGGTTCGGGGGTCGGGATGCAACCGAAAGCGCACGCCACATCCTGGAATCACGCCGGCGCCTTCTCCCACACTTGCGGGGCCGCCATTACCCCAGATCCGACTCCAGGGGGGCGTACTCTAAATATCACAATACTTCACGGCAACAAAAAAAAAGAGCTCTGCCCATGCTATCTGCTCGTTAGCCCGTAATGAGTCTGCCTCCAGATCCCCAACCAGCGAATCCTATGCCATTCGGCTGTGAGTGTTTCTTGAATCGGAAACGATCGGGGGTTAATTGTCATTCTTACTCACTTCTACAGATGAATTTTATAATACGGACGGATTAGAGGTGCGTTGCAGCAAGTACGGTGTACTAGCAAGCTTACCATTGTATGTGGCCCAGGACGAGGAGGGCCATAGAGTAGCAGTCAGCCCCGATCACCAATGTTCTGGTTTCCATAAACCAAGCTCAGTAGCATGTACCACGGCGCAACACTCGCTTTCTCCATGCTCAAATCATTACCTAGGACGCGAATATAGTCGAAGCCGTTATGCTCTCGACGTCGACGAGCCTTGGGAGCACGCCCCCACACAATTTATGACCTTATTCAACACTACAACTGCAACCGCAACCGCAACCGCAACTGCATTAGAGGTCGATAGCAGGCCTAATCCGCATGTGCTCAACTGGGGCTCTGACACGTGTTTCCAGTCCAAAGCGAACTACACTGTAACCGACCACCAATTGAACGATGAGGACCGACTGACGCGGCTGCTTGTCAACCATAGCTGGGTTACTTTACATTACAGTCACGCGTGCGGACAGAAACGGCCGCAACAACAAGAAGAAAAACAAGAAGAGTTACGATCACGCAGGCACCGCACGAGCTCGCGAGACACGCCGGTTGGCCCTGCTACGCAACAGGTGCGGAAAAAATCCCGGCAACCATCACACAAGCGGCATGCAGCGCATATCCGATCAGAGCAGGTGCGGCGGGATCTTGTGAAACAGAGGTTTGCCGAGCTGAAGCTTCTGGTACCGCGGCTAAGGGGGCAGAATTTCCCAAAGAGCGAGATCCTCCAAATTGTGGGTGATTGGATTCAGGAGCTCCTGAAGGGAAATGTCGCATTGGAGGCGCAGCTTGCGGAGATGGACAAGTTGTCATATATCCTTGTCCCTTGGGATGAGGATCCTGATTGATGGAAATTGTAATATATAGCTGGCATTGCGTGTGGTGTATATACCCCGTGTCCTGATACCACGATAAGTGGCTGTTGTACATGCAAGGGCGGGTATCGTGACAATATGGCAGTCCCTAGATTAAAAGGCAATAATAGGGCTGTAGTTTCCCCAAGCTCAGAGGGTATCTAACATTCCATAACCACTGTAAACAAACGACGCACTTGGTATCCTGTTGAAGTTGTTCCAGATATCTAACCTCTCCAGCTCCATTTTTGTCAGAGCCAGAGTATATATGTAAAATCTTAGCTATTATCACGCGGTCGTAGGGTGTTATAGGATGTCTGGTATTCCAACATGACCAGGAGACTTGCGATAGGCAATCTTTAATCTATGAAAACAGTCACTAGAATCCATGGAAAGTGTCCAAGAAGGACGAATACGCGTCAAGAAAGGCACGCATTTATTGGATTGGTTCCATAGTACAGCTAGATTGCCACGCCATGCTGTCTCGTGGCAGGCCCGCAATCTACCACACACACCAACAGTCTAGATGAAACACGCAATGTGCCATAAAGGTGCCATGACCTTTATAGAAACAGAGGGGGTGGTGTGTGCGATTGAGGGAAGTGTGAAACGGCTCAGCAATACCGGTGGGACGGTTTTTCAGTAATAAAGCTATGTTAGACAAAATAAACCCTGTAGAATAACGAATGACAGACACGAGCTCCCTCAATCAGTGATTGAAAGATAAGGCCAGAACCCCAGCACGCCCTCGCGGAAGCGCTCATAGTCGCCCTTGTAGGTCCGAAGCATCATCCCCTAAATAGGGTTATTCTTCTCCGCCTTCTGGCGAGTCGAGACGAACCTTGCGATCGCGTTCCCGTACTCACCCTTCCTAGCGTACTCTAGGCATCGATTGACCAGCCACTTGTCGTTCTCATCCAAAGGGCGTACAAGGCGTCGAGTTCTACGGAGATTGTTGGCTGGTTGATTTTGTTAGTAACAGTAAGTATAAGGTTAGGAAAGGATGGGATGGGATAACGTACTACGAGGCATATTGAAGATTTGAGGATACTTGGTATTTGAAAAGCGGTCAAGTTGTGATAAGATGCTGCAAGAAGCGAGTTTAGCAGTGTGATGTTGAAAAGTGTGTTGATAATGAGGAGTTATTTTCTGTTTATGTAGTTTCTCAATGGCGGCCCTGAGACAATATGCTATATGATCTCTTCTTTGCGCTTTGGGATAAAGATCATATTCTGTCGGGAACTCGGTGGTGAGCGATCGCCATGAGGATCCTTGATTCTCTATCTAGAAGGCGATCGGTGGAAAGTCAGTGGTGCGGAGAGCACGTGACCGCCAGCTGATGCCTGAGGCTATCTCAACAAATAATATGGCAAGGCACGTAAAGTTATGCAGAAGCTAGTTAGTAATACAAGTGACATGCAGTATTAAATACCTCCAATTGTCCACTTGACAAGATTGAGCTTTAATGGTTCGAGTGCTAGCTAATATCGATTACTCCGTGCTGCTGCCGCACAAAGCTCATGGAGAGGAACATTCCCCATGAGATCTAAAATAGTGACACGGACCCCAATTTCTCTTTTAAATCAATTCTTCAAGTTAACTGCCACCAGTGAGTCAATTCCATATGCATGGATCGGCTTAGCGGGACTGATCTTGGTGGTTGGTATACCTAGGGTTTGGCTAACTTTAAAGCAGGTCCAGTCAAGGACAAGATAAGTCTGTTGATCTGGATCTGCAGAAGCAGCCTTTAAGATGGCTGGATGGTTTGGAGTGGTATTTTCTTCCGGCCCCTGAGATTATGATAATAATTGGGGTGTTGCCCTCTGGAACAGGTGGCTGAAGATTGGCCTTTGGATGGAATGGTGCAGATCCAGACCCCTTGCCATGAGTAATAAGGAGGTTTTGATGCCAATAAGAATCTGCGCATTATCTGCAACCACGCCACTACTTACCATGATCCCTAGGTTAATGGATACTGCTTTTTGTCCCCAAGCAACATAGTGGCAGGCAAGAGTGTCTTAAAATAAATTACCAGCTGCATAGTTTACCTGTAACCAATTTTTAAATATCCTGTTAAGTAAAGCAAGAAGAATAAAAAAGTTGAGTTTTGGGGGCAGAGCTTTGTGCAGATTCCAGGAGCCAGTGACCTTTAAGTTAGTACTAACTCTCCAGTCCTTATATGTCATGTTTTTGAAAAGGTTGTCCTGTATAAAGTGTTACGGCGCTGTAAAGCAACCATTATATAAGTGAGAGCGGCTCTAGGACTAACGTCCTAGAATTCTAGTCTTTTGCTCCTGGCGCAACGGGTTGCTCTCTAAAACGCTCCTTAGAGTGGCAGTTGTCAGATAAGGTCGGATCAGTCCTGCTTAGGGTCACGAAGAGACCTGTAAGGTATTCTGAGATCAAAGATAGAAGAAGAGGATCGTTGAAATGCAATCGTAGTATCGTTGACTGAACTAACTATGTTGCTTGTTCCGAAGATAAGACACGAAGAACAAAACTAAATACAGCGGGTAGTGACTGTCCTTATATATCCTATCCATCGTAGCTTCGTCTACGCTCATCGTAGCTTTGGCTCTACTCGGATTGTATCCCCAGCTATGCCCCGCGTAGCCCTGGACACGCTCATATCCTTGGCGTCGTATCCCTGGGTATGATATTGGTCTGTTGTTATCCCGTAGTGTCACGCACGCTAGGCACGGCGCGGCTGATTAATTGGCCGTGGGGTAACAGTTCATGACAATCCCCCTCTCCCTGAGGCTTTGTCCCAAAGCTCTTTTTAATAAGTACTGGCACTTCCCCCCTTTTATAAGTCCCTTTTTTTGTTTTTCATTCCTTTCTTCCTGGCTGCTTTGGCTAATTATTGTAATGTTGTCCAATTTAGGTATAAAGAAAAATAAACTTATCTGTTGCTTTAATAAACAAGGCTTTATCATGGTTGTTCCTTGTACTTGTTGTTCTTGTCTTAACAAGACATGTGTAAAGGTGGAAGGCTCTTCTTGTTGCAAGGCCTGTGTTTTTAAAGGTGGTTAAATCTAGTGTATTAAGTTCAAGGCGACTTTTTTTAATAGCAAGTGGCAGAGGCTTGTTCAGGCTTAATATAAAATAAGTGGTAATAAGGAGCAGTTATTGCAGAAGCTCCTTTAACTTAAAAAACAGGAGAAGTTATTGTGGCAACATGCCAGTAACTTTATTACTTGTAACTATAAAGAAATTAAAGAGCTTAAGGCTCTGGAGGAAAAAGAGAAGGTAAAAAAGGCAAGCAGGTTAAAGGCAGAAAGGGCTAAACATTAGTAGCAGGTAATTGCCCTCCTTGGTCTTCCTTTATCTAGTAATAATAACTAGCTTGCTACTACTTTGGCTTCTATTAGTTCTTCTTTAACAGGCCTATTAATTAACCCTTCCTTATTTACAGGGATTGATGCCTTTAATATTCCTTAATCTTTTTAGGGCAACTCAGGTTCCTGACTAGTTCCCATGTATTATTTTCTAGTGTGTATCCTTTCTATTATACCAGGTAATAAATCTAACTATTCTTAGTCTTTTAATCTAGGATCTTTTTAACTTTATATTCTTTGTCTTTATTAGCTTCATCTTTGGTATTCTTGGGGTTTTTAGTTGGTTCTAATAATAAGATATAAAATACTAGATAAACTTGCATTCTTGTTAGTAGCATTAGTTAATAGTTGTTATTTGCAAGTTTTTCCACAATCTTAAATAGTCTATATTTCATGGCATTAAGTTTATTGCTTGATTATTTGCTCTTAATATTAAAATTTTTTTAACCTTTAATTTGTTATAGCAGGTAAACTCTCCCCCCTTTTTAAAGAACTAGCATGTTCACGTGCTTCTTGTTATAGTAAGCCTTTATTTTCTATTCTACCTATTAAATATCTTTTGCTATTGCTCCATGCAAAGCATTAATATATTTAATTTGCATTCTTGCCTAATTTAAGTGGTTCTTAACTAGCAATTTCTTCTAATTTATTCTTGGGTGTCGTCCCAAGTTTACATAGTATAGTATAGTCCCTGTTATTATATTCTATATACTGTTTAACACAAACTATGCCATAGGTAGTAGTTCTACCCAATTACTCTAGTTCTAATCCAGGTAATGCCATAGGTATTGTTCCACTAATTAAATTATTCTTTCCAACTGGCCATTAGTCTATTAATAATTGGTAGTAGACATTTCCATTGTTATACTACTTGCTTTTATAAGTGTCTTCCAAAATTTTAAGGTAAATAACTTGTCTCTATCTAATATAAACTTTGTTAGTAATCCTGTTTATATAAAGACTTTTTATAGCATTAGCACTACTAATTCTACTATAGTAATATCCTTCCTTGTTAGTTATAATATTAAATATTTTGTAAGTTTGCATACACATATTATAGTATTTATATATATAATTCCCATAACTAGATCTTTAAATGCTAGTAACCCTTATATAAAATTAACTATAATAATTTCCCATGGTTTTTAAGGTGCATTTATCTGTTAAAGTTTTCCATATGGTTTATATTAAAATGGCTTGTTTCTCTGGCATTTAGGGCATTTATTAATATATTTTTTAATAAGTGGAGCCATTCTACTAAAGTAGTAATATTATTTAATCTTTTTTATTATTTTAACCATTCCCAGGTGTCCTTTAAACAGTAAATTGTGGTGCTGGTGTATAATCTCCATAATTATAAATTTTGGTACCATGATTTATTCTCTAACAAAGACAATTCCCTTGACCTTGTAACTATCTTTTGTGGTAGCTACCTATTTCTAGATCTTGTTATCTTGCTATTGTTCCCTTTTAAGGTGCTCTAGAAACTTGGTATCCTTAATAATAATAGTGGCGGCTAGTTAAGTATTCTAGTTAAATTGGATAACATCCCCTTTATATTGCAAGATATTAGTCTCTGGTTTCTATACTTTAACTATAAGGTCTGGTCTTTAACTTAGGGCATCTGTGGTAATATTTTACTTGCTATTAATATATTTAATCTTAAATTAATATTATAATAGTTCTTGTGCCTATTAAATCTATCTTCCTTTTAACTCCTTTATTATTATAAAGTAAGTTAAGTTCTTGTAGTCTATTTATACCACTATCTTATACTTTACTCCTTTAAAATAATATTACTATTTCTTAAATCCTTTTATAATAGCAAGTATCTCTTTATTATGTATATTGTAACCTTGTTTTACAAATGTTATTTTTTATGCATGAAACATGACAATCTGCTATTTCCCTTGGTTATTCCTTTATTCTAGGACTAGACTAATAGCTCCTCCTAAAGCATTAGTTTTTAAATAAACTTAAAGCTCTGGGTTAAAGAGTTAAACAATTGGTTTATTTTTAATTTGCTCCTTAATTGCCTTAAAGGCTCTTTACTAAGCAGGTCCCCATTTAAAAGGTACCTTGTCCTTAACCAACTTTAATATTGGTATTATAACCTTTGCATAGTTTTCCAGGAATTATTGTACATAACCTGTTATTCCTTAAAAGCTTTAAACTTCTTTTACATTGCTGGGTACTGGCCATTTAAGAATAGTAGTTTTCTTTTCTAGTGGTATCTATAATCTATTTGGCATGAAGATTAATCCTAAATATTCTACTTTAGTAATACTAAATCTGCATTTGTTAATATTCATGCTAAGATTTACTTTTATAAGTTGTGTTATAACTTTTTATACATGTCCTGGGTAGTCTGCTAGGTTCTTTAAATAGATAATAATATTATTAAAGTATACTATAATAAAGTTATTTATGTAGTCCCCTAGGACCTAAGTTACAAATCTTGCAAATTTAGCTAGTAGTTATTTTAATCCTATTGGCGTGACAACCTATTTATAGAGTCCCATATTTATTAAAAATCCAGTTTTCTTAATATCTTCTTTAGCTATTAGGAGATTATAGTATCCCTATTTAATATTAAACATAATAAGTATTATTACTCCTAATAGCAGGTCTTGTTTCTACTTTATATAAGGCGCTTTGTTGGCATTATTAATTATAATATTATTTAATAGTTAAAAGTCTATAACTAATTATTTCTTTTTATTCTTCTTTGGCACAAACATTGGTTGGCTTGCTATTTTTTCTTAACCAAGTTATATAAATCCTGCCTTTAAGAATTCCTTTATAAACTCCTTTTTAAGCTAGAGTTCTAGTTGTGATTTTTATTATTACTTTACTTGTGGCAGGCTTGCTCCTTTTACAAGTAGTATCCTTACTTTAAATTTATTAGGGTAATCTGGTAGTTAGTAGTCTTCCTTGGTAAATAGGGCAATAAACTTATAATATTCTTTTAGTAATAGTTTCTTGACTTTAGCGAGTTCTTCTTTATACTACTCGCGTGGTTTCTTTTTATTAGCTAGTTAACTCTACTATGGTGCTTTATTTATGATACTATTAATTCTTCCTCCAGCATGTTAGAATAGCATTAATACCAGTATTATTATTCCTATTTTAACTAACCCTTTTTCCTAATTAATTTCTGGGTTAATTACTTGCAGCTAGTCGTGTCCAAGTATAGCATTATATAGGTTTTAAATTATTGTGACTTTTAGCTTAATCTTGGTGGCATACTTTTCTAAAATTAAATTTACTTCCTTTATTATCCTTGCAGGTCCTTGTTAAATAATTCTTCTATCTAGTGCTTTAACTATTTAAATAATGCCAGTGCTCTGCAATAGAATTTGGTGTTTTTTAGCAAACGCGTTTAATATATAGCTATTAGTTGCTCCTAAATCTAGCAGTATTCTTATATAGTATTCTTGTATCTTGGCAATAATTACCAAGGATACTAAGCCTAGATTAGTAGCCAGCTGTACCTCCTCTTGGTGCATTTAAATATAGTTAAGGTAGTTCTTTTGCTATAGCCTTGTTCTTGTCTTTTTATTTATTCTTTTATATTAATGGCAATCCTTCTATCTATAGTTGCTATTAATATTGCTATAAAATAGGTGACTTGGCTCTTGGTAGTAGTTGCAATATATCTTATTTATTAGGTATTAGTATATTATTTTTATGGCAATGCCTGGTAACCTTAAAAATTAATTATAAGTTATTTTTTTGTTTAAGTACTCCATGCACTCTTGTTTAAAGTATAATATTTAATATAGTCCCTTATATATCTAACTTTTACTACTCTTTATATAGTGCTTGTATAGGCATCTTAAAACATGTCCTAATCCTGCATTGCAAAACTTTAATCCTTTTAAATAGGAAATTTATTTATACTTGTTCATGAATTTCTTATTAATTTTTCTGTAAATTGTGAATTTATGGAATGTCCAGTCTTGGCACTTCTTGCATCTGGTTGGCAATTTTCTAATGTAATATTGCCATACTTCTTTAGATTCTTCCTAATAGGTTACTTAAGCAGGCTTACAAGTGCATTCCCTACTCTATTCCTTTTATAGGCTAATCTTTATTTATTATAATCCTTGCATTGCATCTTTAAGGATATCTTTATAGGTCTTGGTATAAAATGGCCATTTATAGTAGGCTTTATCTATTCATGCTTGTTGTTCCTTAATATCTTTTTTATTAATAAGTATCTCTCTATAACCATGTTATAGGTCTAATACTCCTAGCTCTTGTCAGATAAGGTCAGGGTCGTCCTGCTAAGCGTCGAGTCGGACCTTAGGTATTCTGATATCAAGAGAGAGAAGAGCAAAGTAGAAGATGCAATAGTAACTTGGTTCGTACTGGCGATCTGACTATGTTACTGTAAACTGAAGATAAGGCACGAGAGACAGAAAGTAGATACAGGTGGGTAGTGAGCGTCCTTATATACATTCCCTCATCGTCCCATTCGTCCTGCGAGAGGCCGCGGGGGACGACCGTCCGTCGTCCTCGTCGTCCTCCTCGAGGATGACCGCGCGATCCCGCGTCGTCCTCATCGTCCTCGCAGGGGACGAC
>NW_027396939.1:0-23755 GCF_047715825.1 Aspergillus stella-maris | reverse complement strand
TCCTCTAATTTAAATCACTTTTGGTTGTTGTACAGTACTTTAAAGTTGAGCAAGCATGGATTTTTTTTGGAGTTCTGCGAACCGACCGGGAACTACGAACCGACCGGGATTTACGTTATGGGCCGCGTTGTCTTTCGATCGTCGATTCCAATATATATCTTAAACACCACGTGGGTATATCAAGAGGATGTTTTGAACAGGCAACGATCAATAAACAGCGGCAATCGAATGCACCTTTCACATAAAACAAGACTCTAGTTAGGTATTGATTTAGTTCAATAATCTAGTACTCGGTTTCTCAACCAGAAATCGTCCCCTACAATCTACTGCGCTCAGCTGCCCCTTCCTTCTTTATACTAGAGCCAGCAGCAACAACATCCCTAAACGCGCCCTCGACATCATGCTCAGATAACCACTCCGTATCGACCCTACCCCTCATCCTCTGAATCAATCGCTCGTTCTCCTCCTCTTCATTAGCCGGCGGCGCGACATTACCCGCATCAAGCTGCCCATGGACAATACCTAGTAGTCTCTCGGCATGAGGTCGTCGCGTCTTCTCATATAATCGCAGCGCCCTCTCAATATCTCCAGTCTCAAGACGCCCCTTAGGGTTTAGTACGTGCCCAAACGCAAGCCCCAACGCAAAAGCATCATCCAGCGCCAAAGACCCACCTGCCGCAAACGCACCGCCATGCGCATGCGCTGCATCGCCGACAAGCGTAACGCGCGAATTAAATACCCACGTTGGAATTGCGTCGCCGGCGAAGTTAGGGTACAGGTTTGTGTAGGGGGTTGCGTTTGTTAGGGCGCGGATGAGGGGGTGCCAGTTCTACAAATATTGTGTTAACCAGGGTATCATAATAGGGAACACAGACGCACCCTGTATCGTTCTCTTAAAAAGTTCACGTCTTCTTTTTGGTCCCAGGCTACGTTTGATTCGATCTCGTGCGAGGGGCGGGGGTCACTGTAGGCTCCTACCGTTGTGTATTGGTTCTTGCCTGTAGGACGTCAGGATCGGACGAATCCTATCGGATTTCTAGTACTGTCCAACTCACCGAGCCGCGATGCAAAAAAATTATCCTCAGGACCCCACTGGATGAAGAGTCAGGTCATAAAGAGCTGGAGCTGGAATTGACATACCCAATGAAGCGAGTCTTCTGGAAGGTCAGGCACCTTCCCTTCAACAAGCGACACATCGAAGGTTGATCGCATGAAGACCTTCCCCGTGAATCGAAGTTTATAGTCTGGGATAAACGACTGTCGCACTTTCTGTCCGCGCGTTAGGAAGCCCCGATATACAAAATCAATGGCAACAAACCGATTTCAAGCCATCCGCTCCAATCAATATATCTCCGTGCGCGGTAGTCCCATCCTCGAAGTGCAAAGTCACGCCGCTTCCAGTAGTCTCTGCTCGAACCAGCGCCTTACCGAGATGAATGGACTCCTTAGGTACATGTTCAAGCAGCGCAGAGTGCAAGTTTCCTCTATGAAAGCGGGTGGTATGATGCCGAGGATCAGAGACGTCGCGATGAGTGTCAACGGACACAACTTGGTTTGTTTTCCAGTGACTTGTATACATTGGTCAGTGTCGGGTCATTGCAAATCGTTAGCTTTGGGATACTCACCGAAAGATCTGAGGTATCCCACTCGGACCTCTGAAGCCAACTTCATCGCTCAAGGCATTTTGTACGCCGAGCTTCTCGAGCGTGCGCATGCCCTAGATGCACATGAGCCTTAGATGTGGACGTTGAATGGACGGTACGGAGCTGACATACATTCGGACTCAGCGCAATGCTGGCCCCGATCTCCAGGAGCTCCGGCGCCTGCTCATACAACTGGATATCCAATTCTTGAATTCCGGAAATTCGAGTAAGAGATATAACAGTCGCAAGACCAGCAATGCCCGCCCCGGCAATCAGGACGCGAAGCGTTTTTGTCTCCGTATCAGTAGCCATATTCAACGACGCAATACCAGCAATCTCAGCACAATAACCCCTCAACGCAATAACAGAAAAGTGAGGAAATAGAAGCTTATCAAAAAGATCACCCCTCCTCCAGCCCTCCCCTGGTCACTTTAGTCTTGGAGTTGGAGTAGCTCTCGCAACACCAAGCACGTCACCCTCGCATGCGTGTCGCAAGCACGAATCCAGTCTCGCGTGCTTATCGCGTATCTTGCGCATTGTACGACCAATGTTTGCTTCTATTAAAATATTCAAGTGCGAAATCTTCAAGCTTTTGACGTCGGTGCTTCTCCGACTTGGTTTTTGTGTCAAGGTGAAAGACCATGCCGCCATGGCGTAATTGGCAACATGTGGCGGGTGTCGGTATTTATGGAGGGTAGACCCTGACCCTTGCTGCGGGAAGTATTGAGAGCTTGAAAAAGGGCCAGTGCCACAGCTCTCTCCCGTTGTATTTTGCTGATAGAGTCTGCAGAATGGCGTCTACAGCGGAGTACCAAAAGTCCGCCCAGGCGACGACGGAGCAACGAGACGAAAGCGATGAGACCAGCAATGGGCTTAAAGTCCCCGCGCAATTCGCAGACGAGAGCTTCAAGCTCTTCTCAAAGATCCAAGTCACAGACCCAACGCCAGAAGAAGCAAAGGCGATCCGAAACAAATGTCTTTGGCGGATCATCCCATTCCTATGTATCGGGTACCACCTTATGTACGTCGATAAGCAAACGGTACATGCCATAAAACCTAGTGATAACGATGATGATTGGATAATGACAATTAATAGCTAGGAAGCTCCGCAATCCTCGGAATAATGGACGACGCACACCTAAATTCAAACCAGTACAACTGGCTCTCATCAATCTTCTACTTCGGATACCTGCTAGCAGAGTGGCCGCAGAACTGGGCTTTGCAGCGATTTCCAGTCGGGAAATGGCTTGCTGGTAACCTTATTGTCTGGTACGCAAAATCATCCAGCTATCTTTCTGCACCCGAAATAAATGGTATCCTGGTACTAATAAAGTACCGCTTAGGGGCTGCATAATCCTCCTCCACGCCCCCTGCAACAGCTTCGCCTCGCTATTCGTCGTGCGCTTCTTCCTCGGTCTCGCGGAGGCTTGTATTGTTCCTGCGTTTTTGCTTATCATGTCTGTGTTCTTTACATATGGTGAGCAGGCGGTCATCATGCCGATTATGTGGTCTATTGGGAATGCGAGTCCGATTACCTCGGGGCTGTTGTCGTATGGTGTGCTTTGGATTAAAACGGGTGATTTTGCGCCTTGGAAATGGTTTATGGGTATGTTTCCTAGATCTGATCACGGTTGGAATGTTAATGATTTGGTAGTGATTACGAGTATCCTAACGATTATATTCGGCGTCATCGTCTGGCTCTTCTTCCCCGATAGTCCCGTCCACGCGGGGTTCTTGACGCACGAAGAACGCGCTCAAGCAATTCTGCGAATCAAGGAGAATCATTCTGGCATTGAGCAGAAGACGTTCAAGAAATACCAGTACGTGAACCATTCAATTCATCACACTTTCGAGTCGTTTCGTCCTCGTGCTTAGTACTAACGGCAGCAGATTCATCGAAGCAATCCAAGACCCCAAAACATGGCTCTTCTTCCTGCACGCGTGGTCTCAGGAGATGGCGAACGGGATGACGAATCAGTACTCTCTCATCATAAACTCCTTTGGATTCACTGTTCTCCAGACGACATTGCTCGGGACTGTTTCGGGGATCGTGTCGTTTTTCTCCCTGGGGACTGCAGCGATCGTGCTTTATAAGACCAAGGTACCTACCCCATTACTCCGAAAGAAGTCTCTAGTAGGTAGGTAGATGTATACTGATAAAAAAGCAGAACTGCCGCGCCTGGATCTCCCTAATCGCATACATCCCCGCCATCATATCAAGTATCCTCCTGCTCGCCCTCCCCTGGTCTGACCGCTGGGGATTAATCTCAGCAACATGGATCCGATCGACGGCTGGTATACCCTACGCAGTCGTTATGGTCTGGGCAGCCAATGCGTCAGCGGGGCATACGAAGAAGACAACTGTGATTGCGCTTTATCATGTTGGGTATGGGCTCGGGAATATTATCTCGCCGCAGTTGTTTAGGCCGGAGTGGAAGGTATGCTGTATCCTCGGCCTCTTTGCAGCCTTGAAAGGACTGTACCCTGGTACTGACAAGGTTCTCAGCCCCGGTATAAACCGACGTGGATTATTATTCTCGTGGTACGTCTAGCCCAGTTCACCATCCCCTTCCAATTGCCAATTGCGCTATCACGAACCACAACCTTACTCTGTACATGTCTATAGGTCGCCGCTATCCTCCCCTGCATAATAATCATAATCCTGCGAGCCCACTTGAGCCGCGAGAATAAGCGGCGTGATAGACTCCAAGAATCTGATCAAGTCGTATCGAACGGAGTAATCGAAACGCTTGATTCGGACGGCACGCAGGTGACGAAGGTCGTGGATAATAGCCAGATGGACTTGACTGATAAGGAGAATTTGACCTTGTGAGTTTTGGTCTTTTCTGAGGTCGAAGAGTGGAATGGGATGGGGGAGCTAACGTTATACTGTAGTCGGTATGTTCTTTGAGATTCAACGGGGCTGGAATGGGCAAAGGAGAATGGGACCTGAGGTACGGGGATGGAGGAACACCCCTTGTTGAGAGGAGGGGTTTAGGGCTTTGGGAAAAGATACCTACCGGGCATCTTCGAGGTGGCAATAGGAAAGATGAAAGATGTTCAGGGAACGATTATAATCGTGAAAGACCATGCACAAGCAGTTGTTATGAGGTTGAAAACGACAAGAATAATAAGGGAATCCTTACTCGGAATTCGCACACATGGTATAGACACAAGCGTCATGCAACAACACCAGATAATAGAACATCATTAGAAACCTGACGGGGCTGAGCCACCATTATCACCCATTGTATTAGGCATCTGGAACAGAAAATCAAAGAAAGTCATGTCCAAGCCCTGCATTGTCCAGTCGTCAGCACCGATGGATGCCGGATAAGCGTACGATGGATGGAATTCAGACTCGATGCCAGGCTCAACAGTCGCCAGCGGTAGATCATGGTTATCGTTTTGTTCTGCATGCGTTGCGGCACGGGTGGAATCAGGGGTAGGGAGTGCGGAAGCAATGGCACCAGTAGACCGACTAGGCTCCATGGATATAGGGCCGTCTGGCGTAATTCGCACAAATCCGAGATACGGAACACAGAAACGGAGTCCCTTGTCTCTTGGTGGTGGGCCATTTTCTGCTTCGTGCGCGATCTCCTCCGGGGTGCCTATGCTGCGTGTGGTATACGAACGCCCCTTGGCAGCTTCGGCTTCGACATCAAGCAGACGGGATAGCAAATCAGCTGAATTAGCGATTATCCGATCCTGGCTAATCCAGGCCACCTTCTGCAGATTTTCCACTGCTTGACTGACCAACGCACGGTCGCCCTGTCGTTGATGGGCTAGCGGATTAAATGTGAGTTCGCCGCGACTGCGCGTGTGTTCGCGGAGATGCGACACTAGAAGAAGGAAACCAGAAGACAGTGTAAGAAACTCTACCACGCGACAAGAGTGGGCTACTCGATTAGAGCTGCGAAGGATAATGTACCGAGCGAGGATTCCGCGGGAGGCGTTGACACAGGCTGCTTCAGAGTAATTGTGTAGTTGAGATTGCGTCGTGTCGTTGAAGCGCAGCATGAAAGGGAGATGGAGCTGATTGACCAGGCCATAGTGGTACAGCTGGTTAAGCAGACGCAGGATATTCCAATCGACCGTTTGATTATGACTGTTTGTGAGATCTGCGCGGCCTATCGAGTCGGGCACCACCCACCACCCCGGAGGCATGGCATCTGCTGCAGTTTGCAAGTCGCGATCAATCTTACGCATATCATCTGGAGACGTCGGGCGAATATCATTTCTCTCCAGAATACGAGACGCGACGACGCAGTGCAAGCGTTCCAGCCGACCCATCGGAGTGTCAGCGTCGAGGTGGTTCGTCGCAGCCATTTTCCGATCCATCGAACCTTGAGGCAGCCCCATCATGAGGCACACAAAACGGTCAATATACACTATTCGATGCCAGAGGAATGCTGCGTTGATTTTGCGGCTGGGATTAATGAAGCGCAGTTGGCCATGATCAGGACGATGGATGCCCATCATCTGGGCCAAAGACATGGCCTTGCGAAAAGCGATCCATGCGGGGCGAAAGTTGCCGCAATTTGCTTGATAGCTTCCTTCCATCATCACGCATTCTATGGCTTCAATAGTGCCAAGTAGCTCGTCACGACTGGTCACCAGGCGAATGGCAGCTTCTGCTAGCCGCTTCGTCAGGAGCTGAGGCGCCGCAGAGAGGGCTGTAAGCTCCTTTCCCGATTCGCTGAAATCCAAGGACTGCAATATCATGCATGCGCGAAGCAAGTATTTCGCGATGATGACAGGGTGGCTTTCAGAGGTTGGCACTTCCAATAGTGCGGCGGCTTCATTGACGCCATCCTTTTCTATGGCTGGATAGGGGATCGTGATAAACGAACAGAAGGTGATGGGGACGTGCGCGGCCACCTTGCATATGACATCGATATCTTCCTTGCATGGCAGATTGGCGTAGAGCTCCTGAGAGATACCTAGTTGACGGTGCGAGGATTGAGTAGACCGGATCGCAGGAGGTGAGAGAGGAACTGCAATACACGTTTCAGAAGCTGTCCGAGGCGAAGGCACAGAGTCTTGGCCATCAGTCTGGTCTGGAAGATCTTGAGTTACGCATTGTTTCCCGCGGCGATGGCAGGCAGAGCAGACGCGGTCTGGGTGATCGACCAGGCTGCATCGCACCTTCCTCCGCTTGCATTCCCAACAGCTCGTGGTTCCTTTCCGGACCTTACGACGTTTGTTTGGAGTCTCCATCTCGGAGGGTTGATCATCGGCACTGACCATATTGTCGTCCGAGGCAGGAACAGAGGTAATGGATATGGATGGCTTCCGCCGAGCTGGGCATTTGATTCTTCCGCCGAGAACAATTACTAATCCTCGGACGAAGGAACTATTAGCGGCTTTCAATTGGCTGGCTCAAGTATCCGCTGGCTTCTGGTCGGTAAGCCCTAGCCCACCTGGCATCCTTTGTCCGAGAATTCTCGGAGCTCGCCGGTTGTTTATGACTATATAATGGAGAGATATCACAGTGGATTGATTCCCAATCAAAAAGTACCATGTCTGACTCAACAAACGTCCTGATCACTGGTGTCGCCCGAGGTAGGACTATGCCAGTTCACCCTCTTTAATGCTATTGTTAACACAGCCCAGGGATTGGCAAAGCCCTAGCTGCAGCCTATCTTTCCCGGCCCAACCACACTGTCATTGGCACAGTCCGCGACATTACTGCCCCGTCTGTCGAGTCCTTGAAGAATCACCCTACAGCCCCTGGGTCACGGCTCCTCCTGTTCACCCTCGAGAGTACCAACGCCGAGGACTACTCAAAGCTTAAATCATCCATCACCTCTGCTGGACTCTCACACCTCGACGTTGTTGTTCACAACGCCGGTGCCGCCAGTCCTAGCGGTACCCTGGCTACCGTCGACCCTGATGCCGTGGTTAGCCTCTTCAATGTCAACACCGTCAGCACCTTGCGCCTTTTCCAGGTGACTAGAGAGCTTCTAGCGGTCTCTCCGGGAAAGGAGCCGAAATGGATGTCTATGAGCTCTATCTTAGGCACAATTGGCGGCTGTGAAACGTTTCAATCGTTTAGGGGCACTCCTTATGCACTGAGCAAATCTGGGGTAAATTGGGTTACTATGTAGGGTCCCTTCACGCTCTATCGGCAGCAACTAATTATGGTTAGGGCCATCCATGCATCCGAAAAGTGGTTGACAGCATTTGCCGTGCATCCAGGGTAAGGATCCTCTTATGTTATCATTTGGGCCATGGCTAACATCAATCTTATGTACAGCCTAGTCCAAACAGACATGGGAAACAAAGGCGCGCAGATGATGGGATTGAAGGAGGCCCCGAACAAAATTGAAGAGGCAGTCACCAAGTCCATTGCTACGGTGAGTTGTAGTCCACTTGATTTTCATCTATACAGAAACTAACGGGGACATAGATTGACGGTGCAACGCGCGGTAAAACATCCGGCAAATATCTGAACATTATCGATGGAGTTGAAATCCCGTGGTAATTACTGTAGTGAAGGCAACAGCCTTTAGATATAGAGCTTTGGCTTCGGTTTGTGGCCAGCGAATGTACCGCTGTATTTTAGAAGTATCTATACAACTAGAACAACTCATTATATATTATCCTCCTATTGCAAGGAATCCTTCATCGCTCTAGGCCCAGAATAACCTTCCCGCACAGCCCTTTCGTCCTACCAGTTCATGCAGGCACGATGCTGCAGGTGATTCTCCTGCTCGTTTACTCGCAGGCAGCATATGCAGGTGCATTTAACTGTGGCCAATCCCCTGACTAAAGGGACGACAACCACGTACCTATCAAAGCATGTGGGTTCATATTCCGGCAAACCATCACCATAGGGCGAGTACGCACGGCTCTATGCTGCGGTTATCCGTCTTAATCACACCCGTAGCGACGAGGTGGACGTGCTATGGGGGTTAGAGGCAATGGTTAGTGGTGGAAGTACCGGAAATACACCGGGGTACCTTCATCTGATAACGCGCCTCGGTACCAGGATTTAACTTCCCGACCTCATACTTACCTGTCTACACACATACAGCCTAATGAATGGGGCATCTGGAATACTAAGAGTCTATATAACCGCATCACTGCCTCTCTCTTACTACCTTTCTTCCCAGAGCATCGACTCAACCCCCAACCAACAAAGACAACTTACCAGCTCAAACAATCTCAAGATGCACGTTTCCATCATACTTTCTCTCCTCCCATTCACCTTGGGAGCATCACTAACCTCCCCATTCTCCTTTCCCCTCACCCCGTCAACCCTCGCTGACCTCGCGCGCCCCCTAACCTGCCCGCAACTGACCACTCTCAACACAAAACTCGACTCCTTCATCCACTATGCCTTCCCCAGCTCCGTCCCTGCCGAGAGAGCATACGCCGCCGCCTCTTTTGCACACGGGTACAAAGTCCTGCTTAATAACGTCCACGGCCAGGAAATCGGGTGTGTTTCAGACAACGAAATGGCGCAGTTGGAAATGGGGCTGAATAAGACTTCATTTATGGAGAATTATCAGGGAAGTGGAATGGGCCTCGGCAAGCGCCAGATCGTAGCCGAGATCCTCTGCGTCATTGTCGATACTATACTGGGTGATAATGGCGGCGAGGCTCTACCCGGTGGTGGTGGTGGTGGTGGTGGTGGTGGTGGTGGGCTTGCATTGCCGACTGTTTCCGTGACTGTTTCTCAGGCTATGGGTGCTATGCAGACAGGTTCGATTATTGGAGCTGGTATGGCTAATGCCAATGCCAATATCAAGAGGCAGGACAATAACGGTGACGAGGGCATCGTGGAGGATTTGTTGGAGTTGGTCGGGACTATATTGCAGATTATACTCGGGTGTGAGCTTGATGAGGGGGGTGATGATGGGGGCGCTGCTGCTGGTGGTGCTGCTGTGGGTGGTAAGAGGGGGTTGTGGTGAGTGGTGCTATCTACTTGAGGTACTCACCATACGACATGGGAATGGGGGAGAGATAGGGATACTGAGTGGTGGTGGTTTTTTGCTTGGGAGGCATCGGTCTTGTAGGGAGATGATTTGATTATCTGTTTTAAACAGGTAGTCAGCTTTCATAGTCTGGTAGTTAGGGTTGAGGACAAATTGGCAAAGTGTAGAAGCTTTTTTGATTTTGAACAATTTTCGGCCCTGAGTAGTTTCAGCGTATTGAAGTTCACCTTAAGCATTACGTATGTCTTTCGGTTTCGGTAGGTACACTATGTGGTCAAATAGGATTAGGTCTCCGGCTATCATATGGTATACCAGTAGATAAATCGACACTGTGGAAGGCCTCTGGGTTGATTCAGAAACTACGACATGCAGAACATGGTATTATGTCAGTAAGACCCCGGTTGGGTGCGTTAGGGTACAACTGAAGAGTACGTAAATTGTGTACACCACGCCTCGCAAACAATATGACAGGCGCCCGAAATCCCCGCCTCCTCTCTACCTACCTACTCTACCACTTCCCTTGAACCCTCAAAGGCAAATGCACCAACCTCAGCCCAGATCCAGTCTCCTTCGGTAATCTCCCACCCCGAATATTAATCTGCAACGAAGGGTGCAACAACTTCGGCGCCGCCAACCCCCCATCTCTTTCCTTCCTCATACTCACAAATTCCTCCTCGCTAACACCCTCCTTCAAATGCTTATTCTCCCTTTTATGTTCGGCAACCGTCATATATGGCACTGGCTCCCGATTACCGGAGGGATAATCATGCCCAACCCAAACCCTAATATGATCTGGTAACTCAAGCACTTTCCGCCCTGAGTTATAGAGACTCTCCGCACTCCCACCCGGAAAATCAGCCCGCGCAGTCCCAAGGTCCGTATTAAATAGTGAGTCTCCGCAGAATATATTATCGCCGATCATGTAGCCCAGATGGTCTGGTGTATGACCCGGTAAATGAATCGCTCTGCCCGTGAGGTTCCCAATGGGGAACGTTTCGTCGTCGGCGAAGAGTTTTCCAAAGACAGTCTTATACCCCTCTGGTCCGATTTCGTATTTGTCGCCAAATGTCTTCTGGACTTGGGAAATGCGGTGTCCTATTCCGATTACGGGCGAATTCGGTTGGGACTTAGAGAGTTGCGATTGCAGGTATGAGGCTGCCGTGAGGTGGTCTGCGTGCGCGTGTGTTTCGAGGATCATGGATACTGTATACCCCTTCTTCTTTATCAATGCGAGAAGAGCATCTGCAGACTTAGTCGTGATTTCTTGTGTCATGGGGTTATAGTCCAGTACTGCGTCGATTATCACTGCGGAGTTTGTTGATGGGTCGGATACGATGTATTGCCATGTTCCAGTTGCGGGTTCGAATATGTTGTGAATTTTTGGTTCTGATAATGGCGAGACTGATTCATTGTAATGCCCACTTTGACTCAAACTGGAATTCGAACTTTGTGATCTGTGATGAGCTGGGGCTGAGAATAGTCTTGTTGTTGGCATGGGCGGGTAGGGAAGTGGTTTCGGTGGCTCTGTTCGTAGAATTGAAGGGAATCCAGCAGCAGTGGTAGCGAGTGGTGTACACTTGATTGAATCTGACATGAATCCACGGCTAGCAAGAGGTGTGATGATTTTGCGCGAGCTTATAAATTTCGAGGCTCTGCATTGGGTCCCCGGACAAGGTCGCGGCAGAAGCTGCATGTTGAAGATATCGGTATGGTACAAGGTCGGGTGAAGAGTAACAGTCCGATAGATGATCTGATATTGAAAGTTTTGAAAGGCAAAGTATTCTGCTTGTTATCGATACTTTTCGTCCTACCGTTATATAAAGGTTGGTGGCGACGCCCTGGAGAGCCCGAGCTGTGACGCATCGTCAATCGCCGACTGACCCACACAGACGCCGATTGCTCCGTTTGGGCACTTCAACTTTTTGAATGGGACCTTGAGGTAAATAGTGATGTGTAGAGGAAACTGGGCCTTTTAGATGCTTTGGAATATGTTCTCTAGTGATCTATTTTAATCCCAAATACCCTTGCTCCATACTAATCCAGAAATATATCTCTCCAGCCCCAACCGACAGGGATCCAGCACACCAGTCTATGCAACAAACCCAACCAACAAGATACCATCACCTACTAAACCGCATGCAAAAATGGCACCACACTCACCACCACCCAAACCACGCCTCCATGCATACCTCACAACCCAAATCCGCACCGACACCCTCCTAGAAGCCCAACTCCTCCTCCTAACCCTCGCAACGGGAATCCAAGACGCCGCAACATGGCCCGATTACACGTGCTTCGCATCAAACCAAACAGGCAACACACTATTCCTCACGATCGCAGCAGCCGGTCTATCAGGAGACGCATACAGTCCGCGCAATGCAGCAATGAGTCTAGGCATGTTTATCGCTGGCGGATTGGTACTGGGCCAATTAGGGCTATTACTTGGTGAAAGGACGAGAATATGGTTGATTATAAGCAATTTGGTTCAGACACTGCTTATTCTTGTTGCTTTGGTGTTGCAGTATACCCTTCCCCTTCGCACAGAGGGACCTATCGCACTTAGTGTGATTGCATGCCTGGCATTCTCGTCTGGCGGGCAAGTCGCTATGACGCGGTCGCTCAAGGTAACTGAGATAACGACGGCCATGGCGACCGCGGCGTTTGTGGATGTTGTTGTTGATCCGGGTATGCTGAAGAGGAAGAATAGGATGAGGAATCGACGCGTGGGCTTTCTTGTTGCGCTTGCTGTGGGGTGTTTGATTGGTGCTTTTGCGACGAGGAGAGTCGCGTCTAGTTTTGCGCTGCTTTGGTGTCTTGTTGGGAAGGGATTGGTTATGGTTTCCTTTTTGTTTAATAAGGGTGTTGTGAAGGAGGGGGTTGAGCATGGATTGGGGGTTCAAGAAGTATGATTAGAAAATGGATATTTGCTTGTTGTATCTATATTGGACCTTGCAACCTGAATAGTGAGTAAATGAGACAGACCCCTGGACTTGGGCTTCTTCATTGTCATAGTTGATAGTTGGAGGCTACCACCTACCTCTGGCTCCACTCCCAAGCACCCGGGCATGTTAGGGCTCCACCGATGCACCCCGGGCAGACGGCGATCAAGAAGAATAGGACCCCGTCTGACCACTGAATCGGCGTTTGATATGAGACGTCATTTGGTATACTCAGGTACCATCCAATTGCGTACTAATATATCCTGCTATATAATCTGTACCTCACAAAGTCCAGAAACATCACTCATCCATTTTACATCCATACTTACAATGCTAACCGCTCGCGCCGCCGGACGGTGTCGCACCCTCGTTCCAATCCTTCACACCCCCAGCACGCGAAATGCCACTATTGTGTCTCCAGTCAACTTCACCGGACATGCGCACAAGATCGTGGTCGTCGGCGGCGGCACCGCAGGCCTAAGCATATCGCACCAGCTCCTACGCTCGAAACGCTTCACACAAGACGACATTGCCATCATCGACCCAGCAACATGGCACCACTACCAACCAGGTTGGACACTCGTCGGAGGAGGCGTGAAATCCAAAGAGAAACTGCGGCGTCCCATGAAAAATCTCATCAGTTCGAAGATCAAGTTTTATAACAGCAAAGTGAACATTTTCGACCCGGAAAGTAATTCGATTACGCTTGATGATGATCGGAATATCACCTATGAGCAGCTTGTTGTTGCGCCGGGGATTCAGTTGAATTGGGGGGGTGTCAAAGGGCTACCGCAGGCTCTTGCGGATTCTCATGCGCCGGTTTCGTCGATATATGGGTATGATTATTGCGATAAGGTGTTTGGCGATATTAAGGCTATGAAGAGGGGAACAGCGATCTTTACGCAACCTAGTGGGATCGTCAAGTGTGCGGGTGCGCCTCAGAAGATTATGTGGCTTGCGTTGGATTACTGGAAGAAGGCGGGCTTGTATACTTCCTTCGCCGACTCACCGATCACAATCAAATTTGCTACTGGGCTATCGAGTATTTTTGGCGTTCCGAAGTATGCTGCTACGCTTGATGAGTTGAGGAGGCGAAGGGGGGTCGAGGGGTTCTTCCAGCATGATCTTGTTGCTATTGATGGGAACAAAGCGTTGTTCAACGCGACGCTTCCGGATGGAAAGACAGAGCAGGTCACGAAACGGTTCGATACGTTGCATGTTGTGCCGAAGATGGGTCCTTACGGCTTCATCAAGGAGAGCCCAATTTCGAACGACGCTGGATATGTCGAGGTGAACGACCAAACGATGCAGCACAAGCGGTATAAGAATATATGGTCTTGTGGTGACGCTTCAAGTCTACCTACGTCAAAAACAATGGCTGCGGTTGGTGCTCAGGCGCCAGTTCTTTCAAACAACCTGCTTCGGGCCATTGATGGCAAGTCACTAGACGATGTATACGATGGATATACGTCTTGTCCATTGACCACTGAATACGGCAAGGTGCTTCTTGCAGAGTTCAAATATGGTGGAGAGCCTAGCGAGACTTTTAAAAGGTGGTTTGGGATTGACCAAGGGACACCGAGGCGTGCGTTTTACTATTTGAAGAGAGATTTCTTTCCCTGGGTGTACTATAACTCCATGGTCAAGGGGACATGGCGCGGACCGAAGGGGTGGAGTCGGTAGAGCTGGCTAGATTCTGCATGTACATTTCTTATCTCAACATCATTATTATAGAAACATAAAATGGATTGGTTGTAAGTGGTATCTTACTAGCATTTGTCCAGTGTAGTTGGAGCATAGAGATGGCCCCATACGGCCGGGTGAGACGGCACAGAAGCCCGAGTGAATCCCGCACTCAGCTCAGACTCTTTAAACGCCGATTGCCTGATATCTTGGAAATTCCCCCAAGCCTACCCTCAGAAAAATGAAGATGGCTGTCGCTTGCACTGAATGCCGCTCGCAGCATCTCCGCTGTGACTCGAAGAAGCCAATCTGTTCCCGCTGCGCAGATGCGCGCCTTTCTTGTGTATATCTTCCCTCCCGGCGTGGAGGAAGGCGCAAACCACGAGTCAGTCGCCAGCCAAGTCAGGAACGACCGTTGATGTCAGACAATAGCGACGAGGCAATCGCCGACCGACCTTTCATCGCTCCTATCCACGAGAGTTCAACCATTCCTGAGCAACCCACTCATCCACAGCCAGAGCAACAAGCACCACCAGAACCTCAATCGTTCGATCCACATTCTCTCGAGGGTGACTCAAATCCTGTGGTCTCAGATGCCCGATTAGTATGTCTCTACTATGAAAATTTCCACCTCGCCCATCCACTTCTGGTGCCCTCACGCTTTTATGAATCTCGCAACTACCCTCGCTACCTACACCAGGTTGTAAAATTCATTGGCAGTCAATATTCAGCCGTCCTCCCAAATGACACGTTCGCCGAAGCGACCGCTCTAGAGCTAAACACAAATGTCGATCGAACGCCGTGCATGGTGCAGGCCCTTCTTCTATACTCGATTATCCTGACGGCTCGAAATGAGCACCACCAGGCGGAGATCGCATTGGCGCAAGCAACAGATATTGCCTTAGAACTTGGTATGTACCAAGGTGACTTTGCGACAACATACTCCAACAATCAGGAGCCAGAGGCAGAGAGCTTGCGCCGCACTTGGTGGGAGCTGTTTACCGTCGAGGTCTACATCGCGACGCTCAAATCGAAGGTTCACTTGCGGTGCAGTGAAGTGCCCTACGATGTTGCGCTTCCGTGCGAAGAGTTCCTATATGCATCTCAGGACACAATACCTTCTCCACCAACTCTGGAGGAGTTTGGGATGCGCCTGTTCCTGGATGACGACGACGATAACGATGATGTTGACCCGGCCATCACTCGCTCGAAATTCTCCTCATACAGCTACCGAATTGAAGCCGTCCGCATTCTCGCGCGCGTCCTGGTATTGAATAGTTTACCGGAAACACATCAGGACCACCTTCAGGCCGTGACAAATGCCCTGGTTAGCTGGGTGAATCACCTGCCACCGCACAAGGTCGACATCATCGACATGTACGGCAATATTGACGAAATGATATTTCAAGCACATGGTACAATTAACTTTGCATCTATTCTCCTGCATCTGCCACGCAGTAACCTGCGGCCCAAGTTTCCCGATCATAGTCAACATCGTGTTTGCCCCGTTATGCCAAACGTCCGTCTTTCGCCTTCGCTCACTCGTCAAGTACACGACGTCATTGCTACCGAGGCCTCAAAAAAACTTACCAATATTCTTTCCGTTCGCCCGAGCGTAAAGGGTCACAGTCCATTCGGCATCTTCTGCCTAGTCCTTTGCGGGCTTGTGCAGCTTGCGACAGCCGAGCATCATCCACCCACATGTACAGATCATCACTATAACCGTGTGATTTTGGTTCTCGGAAGTCTCAAACTTCTCAGGAACAACTGGGCCCTTGCAAGAGCAGCACATAGTCAACTTCGACTAGCTGCTGCAGACACAATGGCAAGCTCATCTAGCGGGAGATCCATAGGTACATCGAGCTCTAGTCCATCGGCAAATGGTATTCCTGGGAGCTGGACTCCGAGGCGTCCTGCAAGCTTCAATGTCGGAGTCGGAGCTACTGGCTCTTTGGCTCTTGATAACCAGCTGGCGCTTGCTTCGCCGATGTTCCTATCGGAGTTTGTGGATCCGACTTGTGGCGACCAATTTTTCTTGGATAGACTTTCTGCTTTCGCGGGTGTCTCTTGATCTTGGCTACAGTTGCCTCTGGCCTATTATGATGGCCAATCTGAAGAGACTCTGGGAGAAAGGCGAAAGGGAGGTGGCATCTGGGGCAAATTGGCGGAGAGCAAACCCATCTCAGTGCCGGAAATTAGATATCATGATTTTTTTAGGATTTTTGTTACGATAGCGTATCTCATTGGAACTAATCTAATACTATATGTGGACTGGGCAAACTCAGATCCTTTATACCAACGTCTTTACTGGATGATATATATACATCTTTGCCACAACCCGGCACCGCCAGCCACCCTAGCCCACGCTCCATGAATAATGCCTACGCAGATTCTAAGGTTAGAAAATCCAACGTAGCGAGCGCCATAACCTTCGTGACATGCAAAAACTCATCAACGGACGCCGACTCATTGACAGAAGCCACTAAATAAGACATCGTCAGCTCAAAACCCCTCATGTCACGGCATTTCAACATCCTACCCAAGTGCATGACGAACGCATAGGTAGAGACTTACTCGTAAACGGACTACACCCATACACAAAGGCCGGTATCCCCTTATACCGATAATGCTTACAGTCCGTTGCGCCCATGGACGGGATCGCAATGGGCCGTCTATTACCCACCCCCGGTGCTTCCGCATTCTGCTGAATATGCTTGACGATAGGATGATCAAGAGAGGAGTAACTAGCCGGATTACTTGCTGCATCCTGTACATTAAACTCAAACCTCGCCTCATCGAGCTTGAATTCAGGTCTCCCCGCTACATCCTCAAGAACACCCATTACCGTCTCAGCAACAAGACCAACGGGGAGCCTGATGTCAAGCTCAAATGTGCAACTGTCGGGGATCATGTTCACTTTTACCCCGCCGGTGATTGTGCCGATGTTGACGGTTGGTTTGGCGATTATGTTTGAGGTTCCGAGGCCCATTGCGCGGTCGACTTCTGCTAGAACTGTTGGATCGGAGAGGTAGTGCGATAGTTCGGGGGGTGGGTGTAGTGGGAGGGACTCGATTTCGGGGATTAGATGGGAGAGGAATGTTGTTGCTGTGCGGATTGCGCCTTTGCTGTCCCTCTCCTATTACCACCTAGACCTATGGAGAAAAGAAAGAATCCACGTACCTTAAATTTAAATAAGCTCCATGCGCGCCTTTCGTCCGAACAATACCCGTAACCCTCAACGTGCCCTTCTCACTGAACCGAATTGTCTTCCCACTTGGCTCAGTAGACAACATGAGATCCCCTCCCCATCTCTCCCTATCCATATTCAAAAGGTATTGCGTCCCCCACTTACCCCCCGTCTCTTCATCACTAACCGCACAAAGCGCAACACTCCCGTTGAGTTCATGTCTGCATTTATAAAGCGCCGCATAAGCAAGAACCAAACTTGCCGTACCGGATTTCATATCAACGACTCCCCTTCCATGAACCAGACCATTTTCAATATCGCCTGAGTAGGGATCGCGATCCCATTGATGTCTTGTTGCGCTATCAACGGGGAATACGTCGATGTGCCCGTTTAATACCACGCGCGGGCCGGGGCCCGCGAGGCCGGTGAATTCGGCGACGAGGTTGGGTGAGGAGTCTCTGTCTGGCGGGGTGAGTAGTCTATGCGGGATGCCATTAGAGGAGAGGTAATCTGTTATGACTCTTGTTGCGAGTGTTGTATCTCCTGGTGGGTTTGGGGAGGGGGCGCGGACGAAGGATTGGAGGAGGGAGATTTGGGACTCTTTTGTTGTTGTTAGGTGGTTGAGGAGGGTGGTTTTCGTGCACATTTTGGGCAAGCAGCGCTTTGCTCAAAGGAATATTCTACGTGGTACACCTTGTTGTCTTTATATCAAAGATATGTTATCTATTGCGCAATGAGTATTCTGTCGGAGTAGTGGTGGGGTTACTCCGACTACTCCGACATTGTGAGTCAAATCCGACAGCACTCCGATGTACTCTTGCTCGCGGTTATGGAGGGGGAAAACAGGTTATAAAGGCTTTGAGAGACCGGAGAGACTTGATGACCTTTGTGATCGAGAATATCGGTCGTGCCTGACGCCCATCGTAGACCGGAAATTAACCCCGGCTGCACAGACGCCTGCCTCCGTACGATGCATATAAACGGCATCACCGGTCAGGCATCATCGGAACCGATCTATGGAAGACCTCACCGACGTCTCCCGTTTGCCCCAAGCATCTGGGCGTTTGAGCTGCACTGTGACAATGCACATCCAACGCCCTCTTCTACCGCCAAGCGCCGTAGACATCAGGGCCAACCAACCGAACCAGCGAACCCAGCCAGCCCTACCTTCCCAACGCGCTGCCGAGCCCCTTGGCAGCGGGTATCTCTCCAAGTGCATCCTTCAAATCCCAAGCTCTTTGTCACGGAGATCCCTTAATTTAAAACCTCATATGACATGTCATATATCGATCGGACTAGATCAGGGTCCGCGGGGTAGATCGCACCCGCTAGGGCCGCCACTTTTAGGGTTGCCATGTGGCGTCGGCGAATTTCCACGTCTAAGAGGGTTTAATTCGCCGAAAGGTTGGTTTCAGGATCGTTCTGTTTGCCGCTTATATGTCATATTGGCAGGGTTCTGGCATGGGATGGATTTGTGTGTGCAGGGTGGTTTCAGCTTGCCGCGGTGGCGGTGGGATGGAGGTGGTTAGTGGTGGGCTTGTGCAAACGGATGCGTGCTCAAACAGCCACAGGAAAAGCCCAGAGAGAATTATGTGAGGAGAAAACCTCGTTGACCGCAAATTCGAGGAGATCTTACTGTAGTGAGCCTCATTTCCTGACCGACCCAGCGCAGCGGCATAGTTGGCTCTGGCCCCCAAGGGAGATTACAGGAGGGTTACATCCGATTGATGTTCATCTCACACTTACCTGTACTCGTTTGTCTTTGTCGCTCATGTTCTCGTTCTCGCTTGGCTCTCTGATTATGATGTCGTTGGTTTCTGCGTCAGGTGGACAAAACGAGCTGACATGATCTCACTGGGCTCTCTATAAAAGCACCCGCTGCGCCTCTGTCTGTCTACTCTTCACTCACTCACCAGGTCACGCATCAAGCAGAGTTTTCGAGTCTCTTGACTCAGTCGTTCCTTTTCTTGTCCCTTGCCTTGTTCATCTGCTGTGCAGATTGTCTCTCCTTTACTTGCTCTTCTTGACGTCGGCAGCGCTGACTTGTCTATCTATCTTCTTGACTTTCCTTAACAACTTGACTCTGCGCATCTGATCTGAGATCTTGCCTGAAGAAACCATCATGATGTTCAAATCCGCTACCGCGTTCCTGGCCTTGTCAGCCCTAACAACCGCCTTCCCAACGCGCTTCACGTACCCGCTACACACCAGGCCAACCAACACCAGCGCCACAACCCCATCCTCAACTCCCACTTCTACCTCAAACGCAGGCGGAATCTGGCAACCCCCCGTCGGCGCAACCTGGCAAATCATCCTAAACGGCGCCTTCCCCTCCTCCGCCCTTTCGGACTCATCCAGCTCCATGTCCGTCTCAATCTTCGACATCGACCTCTTCGAGAACCCCGCGTCCACCATCGAATCCCTGCACGCCTCCGGCAAGAAAGTAATCTGCTACTTCTCCGCCGGCACGCGCGAAGACTGGCGCGATGACGCTTCCGAGTTTCAAGACTCTGATCTGGGCGATGGCCTCGATCACTGGGAGGGCGAGAACTGGCTTGACCTTCGCTCTGATAATGTTCGGTCTATCATGAGCAGACGCCTTGATATTGCGCAGGAGAAGGGGTGTGACGCCGTGGACCCAGATAACGTTGATGCGTACGGGAACGATCAGGGCGGAATTGGTCTTACTGAGGATGACAGTGTCGACTTCCTCTCCTGGCTCTCGTCTGAAGCGCATTCTCGTGGTCTTGCGATCGGGTTGAAGAACGCAGGCTCTATTCTTCCCCGTCTTGTCGGCGACATGGAATTCAGCGTTAATGAGCAGTGCACGGAGTACAACGAGTGCGATGTGTATATGCCATTTGTGAGGCAGGGCAAGCCGGTCTTCCAGATTGAGTACCCGAAGGGCGATTATAGTGATGAGGTGGATATTAGCGTCGCCAGGAAGACGGAGGTTTGTGAGGGGTATCAGGGGGAGGGGATGTTCTCGACCCTGATTAAGAATATGGATTTGCGGGAGTGGGTGCAGGTTTGTTAGGCAGACTATGGCCTTTGGTTTTGGGGCTGGGGCTGGGATGGGTTTCGATTATTGGGTCCACGTCTTAATATGGATGGTGAGCCCGGCGAGGAGGGGGGGAGCTGCTTTGGTATGGTACTTTGGTTTCGGAATACAGTGCTGTGGTATGGTGCGAGGATTGCAATTTTTCGATTGAAGCTGGATGGGATTCTCGACTTCCTCGATGCTTCTACCTTTTATTCTTGTATTTTGTCTTTTCTCTTCGTCTCCACTTCCTTTCGTTGCGTCCCTAGTGGACTGGTGTATTTTACTTCACCTTTTTCTTATCCTTCTTTCTACCTGCGAGACTGCTACTCCGGTACATATCTTGTCTCATGGGACATTTCTTGAACAGCACGCAATAGCTGCGATTTACATCCTTGGTAACTCCTAAGGTTATGGAAGTTATATAACCTTACATTCCCCTCCATCTCAGCTAGTACATCTCCCAACACTGCACACCACCCGCAACAAGCCGATTAAACAACTGATTTCTTCCTCTCATATCCGTCAAATGGAACGTCTTCTCTTCCCCATCCTCTCCAGCAACACCACGAATAACAAGACCCTCATTACCAGCCTCTTCACCACCAGCAAGTTGAACAATGAGCTTCCCCTTCCATCCTAACCCCTCCGTCTTCCGTAGCTCAGCAATACTCGCAATCGGAATGCGGAACATAACATTATCGCCCTTCTGCACATCAACCCTCAGATCATCCATATCGAGTTTCGCAGACGGACGCGACGTAAAATATAATATCGGCCCTGCACTCCCCGCACTCTGCTCCGCATCCTCAGAAGACAAAGATGAAACCGCAGAACTGCAATCAATAACAGCAGTTCCCCTCTTCCTCTCGAACTTCGCCTCAAATGTATGCGGCCCCTCACTTAGACTCGGTGGTGGCAAGAGGAGATTCATGTTCCGTTCCAACACAGCAGAGATAAGACCCTTGGCGTAGAACTTTGACCCGGCGCCCGAAAGGAACATAGCCCTGTTATACGCCATCTGGCCCTTCATGGCTGTTGTGATTGCGCGTTTGGCGAAGCGCAAGATGCGGAACCATTTCTTGCCCTTTGCTTTGGCTTTGGACTTGCCGGATACTGTGCTGGAGGGATCGGTTTGGGCGGAGATGGATGCGCTGTCTTTGTCTCCGCTGGATACGAGCGAGGCCGCTTCTGCGGCTTCGGCCTCTTCGCTCTCGGCGTCTTTGATTGATTTGGTCTTGCGGCGCCAAAGTTGCCATTGCGATGGGTACTCATTTTTGTAGATGCCTGGTGGAGGGGGAACGGGGAGGGGGCTGGCGTTTAACTCGCCAATTCGGAGAAGAGTTAGAGTCAGTTGTGCGTTTGTTGGCACTCCCTTTAGTAAAGTCTTTTCGATATCGAGGAATTCTTTCCAGTTGGGGATTTTCTCGTTCAGTAATGTCACTGCGCGGCTCATGACGGGATCACCGAAGAAGACCAGTCCGACTGTGAGAGAAATGGTTTTGATTATCATGTTGCTGGTTAGGATCATTGAGACAAAAATTACAGAGAGGAGTATTAGCAGGATTTGTGCTCTGGGGGCGAGCAGGGTGAATGGTGGGCTTGGGGCCAGGAGGCTGTTAAGACGCCGTTAGCAACACGCAATTTAGTATTACAGGATGAAGACATACTTAGAAAGACGCTCCGACATGTCCGTGAGATCACTAAGCACTTTCATAGTAACACTGATCGCAGGCGATGTCTTTGGCTTCCCAAGCTCGTCCGTACCGTCGCCTGGTACCTCAACGGTACCATCTGGTTCCGCTGTCTCGGCTTGCACTGGCTCATCGGCGCCCTCTGCTATTGTGGTCGTGAGACCACTAACAAAGGCACTGGCCTCTTGATCAGCCTCTTCGGTGTTTGGCTCCGGTACGTGGTGGATTGGCCGCGGCTTCGTCTCTTTCTTCGGAACATCCTCTGTCTTGGGTAGTGGTGGAAACAAGACTTTTCGCGCCCGCGGGACAAACACCATGGCGACTAGCGCACTGGTGACTGTCGGGATGAGAAGGTCACATAGCCATGCTACGAGATATACCTGAAATGTGGTCAGTGGAGCTCCAAGATCAAGTATGGAGAGCATACAGCGCCAAATACACCCGTCCTCCTCGGCTCTCTCCATGACCGTAGTTGATTAACATGATTAAGCAAAAGACCGCATTTCACGACAACAGAGACGTAGAAGCGCTCGATTGTCTTTTGCAGTTTGGCGGCAGGAAACTGCTCTTCTTGTGCGCGTCGCAGGTCCAGTTGGGGCGCATTGTCCTTTGGGATGGCTTGGACGTGGGATACTTGCTGTTTCTGTCAGACGTTGCCTACACAACACAATTGGAGTCGCGATGGGGAGTGAAGTACCTTATCAAAGCGCCGAATTAGCCGCCAGAGATCCTCGTCGGGGAGGCTGGTGGTTGCGGTTCTGGGGTCCATCCCATGTGATTCAGGTTGACTTGTATAATGAGATGTAAGCAAACCCACTTCATGTGAATACCAGAGGACGAGAAGTGCTGGAGTCAAAAGTAAGGTGAAGAGAAGTCGAGGGGTGGCGATGGCTACGTAATTGTGGGGGAGTGGAGAGTTGTACCTTGCCAAGGAGACCCTGCACTGCCACAGTCATATCTTTATCTTCATTATTTATCCTAAGATCATCAATATCGATATTTATTGCAGTTGCCTAATCATCATGTTAGGGTCGCGCCTTCTTTCGCTATCTTCGTGGTGGTTCTTCCGCGGCTTCCCACACCCATTTCCTCTAACCCCCCATGGTCCCCGTCTCCTCCCAACCTGAAACATTAATAAGACATTAAATCGCTTGTATTGTAAAAACTGCTATACCTGCTGGAGAGTTACCCTGTTCTATAAAGCTTGACAAGGTATATTATACCTTTTACCTGTCCCTAAACAAGCCTGGCAAGATATTTTTATGGACTTTATAATATACCTATTTAAATAATCAAGGTTTTAACTTAATTTTAGTTATAGGCCTCGTAGGGAGTCGCGACTCTCCAGGTTCGATTCGACTCGGAACCGCCAAGAATCAGGTTCAGGTTCCAAGGTTTTGAGGTCGCGATCCGATTCCAGGATCCTTGGAGTTGAACCTGACAGGTTTGACTTGAACCTCAGGTTCCACAAACAGTGCAAACATAGTGATTCTCGTGATGTGCATATTTTATGTAGATTTTGACTGTATTTTTGCGTATTTCCAGTACATATTAGTTAAAGGGTTAGAAGAGGTTTTATAAGAGGGATATTTGTCAGATAAGGTCAGGGTCGTCCTGCTAAGCGTC
>NW_027396938.1:0-25142 GCF_047715825.1 Aspergillus stella-maris | reverse complement strand
TAAGGACACCAACTACTTGCAAACTGCTTAACAACTGATTATCGCTATGGACCCCACCGAGCTTGCTAATGCTAATGGGTTCCCTGTAATAACAAGCAACTAAGAGCTACTAAATACTTATATAGTCACTTTAGAAGTGGTTTAGTTTTAATTAGACATGTAATTTTCAACAGGGCAGCTGTCTTATAGAGATTAGTGGTTGGTAAGTGCTTGAAACTTCTCACTTGGGTTGTAAAATATTACAACCTGAGTTGAGGGTCACGTGATTGTCAAGACGCTGTATGCCCCACTTTGGCACAACGGACCAAAATATCGACCTCAGCCGACCTGATCTCTCTATTTTTTCTATTTCCTATTCTAGTTAGTTAGCTTACCCCTATTTCGATTGTATTTAGTGCAGTACCGTAGCTAGATTGAATGAATCAGACCTTCATATTCTTCGGGTGGTGTACCAAATATTACGGACGTGGCGAAGTTCGACAATACTACAACAAGTCCCTTGAGGATTATACATCAATGTATCCACTAACAGGGTTTATATTGAGAGAATAATGCACTATCTTACTGCATTGCTTTCAGGCTGTCAACGCAATACGAGAGGGATAAGATGAAACACGAAGCAATGAGAGGAAAAGGAGGCAAGCAAATGGACCAAATCAGACCCGGTAGTTCCGACAGCGGCCTATTCTGGGCCACTAATAAACCAGTCCATTATCTTCAAATAACCTTGCCGGGGCTTCTTTATCTACGTAGGCTGTGCAATGGATCCGCTGGATCTTCGTCCTTATGGATTCAGTGTCTGGTATCTAGGGTTTCGCGGTTAACAAGGCCTAGTTTCTGCATATGGAATTGGTTCTTCTGAGTGAGATTGTCAATGGGATGAGCCTGAGGAACATAGTAGCCATCAAAGGACCATGGTAAAACAGATATCGACCCTGGCCGTAACCTCCCAACTCCACACCATCTACGGAATACCCCTGAGTGATAATCGACCGTGAGTGCTCCGAGTGCCTGTGATCATGTCTCAATATGGTACAGTCGAGAACTGGAAACAAACAAACCAAAATCAATGAGTTAGCAAGATTGCTGTGCAGAGTAGTGGACCACATTGCCGGGACAGCCGGGGTTGATAAGGTGGCCTGTGCATACGCGCTTAGGTGGAGTACCGAGTGGATGGCTGTGGACCTTTGCCACGAGCACATATCCGTGTATTCGGGTTTCAGTTCCTATGCCCTGGTGAGCTACGTGCATCACCCTTTTATACACGTATTTTATTTGGCTCTGTAGATTGCCGCTGCCTAGTGAGCTGTAGTATAAGAATAGGACTCTCCCCTTCCTGGGTACAGACCAACTCATCATCTGTTCACTTTTCTGTCAGTATGCCGTCCGCACGCAACCTATTCCATACCCTGCTGTTCAGCGTTGCTGTCCAAGCTGGAAGCACCGATGCAAACCGCCGCCCAATTGTTGACCTTGGGTACGAAACCTACCAGGCAATCAACCAGGGAAACGTCAGTATCAGGTAGCCAGCCCTATGCGCATACTCTAACACATCCCAGGCAACAACCAGCTACCACTTGTTCTCCAACATCCGCTACGCCTCCCCGCCCCTCGGTGACCTCCGTTGGAAAGCGCCAGTGCCACCCCAGGCAAACAATTCGTTCATCCAGTCCAATCCGGATGTGATCACCTGTCCGCAAGCGTCAACAGCATGGCAGATGAAGACATCCATCGAGATCAACGACTACCTGGAAACCGGCGCCGTTCCCAACGTCTCGTACTCGAACCTGGACAGCATAGTGCAGAGCGGGCAGGAGGACTGCCTGTTTCTCGATGTCATGGCGCCGAAAGAGGTCTTTGACAGCGATGCTCGCGTGCCCGTCCTCGTCTGGATCCATGGTATGTCTTCCAGGAAGTAACAAAGGAGAAAGACGCACTGACTCTCTGCAGGTGGTGGGTTCACGGCCGGCTCCAAGACCGATTTCGGATCCGCAAAGACCCTGGTCGAGCGTGCCAACAAGGGCAGCTCCGACTCAATGGTCTATGTCGCCCTGAACTACCGCATTGGCGCCCTCGGCTTCCTCGCCGGGCCTTCGTACGAAAGCGAGGACGGTCTCGTCAATGCCGGGCTGTTCGACCAACGCATGGCCCTGCAGTGGATCCAGGAGAACATCCATCGCTTCGGCGGCGACAAAGACCAGGTCACCGTCATGGGCGAGTCCGGTGGCTCAGGCTCCATCATGCACCATATCACCGCCGGCCCGGAGTTCGTCCCAGCGTTCCATCGGGCAATCCTGCAATCGCCCGCATACTTCCCTTACCGGTCGACCGCTGAGAACCAGAATGCATACCATTCATTCCTAAGCCACGCAAACGTCACCAGGCTGTCCGAAGCCCGCAGACTCCCATCCGACATCCTCATCACCGCCAACGCCCGCTCAATCGGCGAAACCCTGCCCTACCAGTCCCCGGTCTACACCCCAACCCCTGACGGAACCCTCGTCCCCTCCGACCCCAAGACCCGCCTAGCAGCCGGCCACTTCCATCAATCCCTCGAGATTCTGGTGTCACACAACTCGGACGAAGGCCTCATCCTAGCCCCAGCCGTCCACACCGACGACGAATACAAGGCCCTCCTCCGCCACATCTTCACCACCGCCAACGCCTCAGCAATCGACTACATCGCCAACGTCCTGTACCCGGCCACAGCCTACGAAACCACCTTCGCCCGCGCCGCCAAAACAATCGGCGAGTCCTTCATCGACTGCAACGCCGTTGCGCTAGGCCAAGCTTTTGGATCCGGCGCCCACGCATACTATTTCGACGCGTACCCGGGCATCCACGCGCAGGATACGCCGTATACCTTCTACAACCGGGGCGGGCAGTCGTCGTACTCGCTTGTTGATACCGGCGCTGTGAATGAGACGATTGCGTACGTGATGCAGGACTATGTTGCGAACTTTGCCAAGGCCGGACAGGTGCAGTCTGAGGGGGATGGGTTGGAGGAGGTTGAACCGTGGGGAACTTGTGGGATGGCGGTGCGGTTGGATCTGGATGGGATTGATTTGATTAGGGATCCGGCGGTGACGGGGCGCTGTGAGTGGTGGGTGGCGTTTGACTATACGGAGTCATCGGTCATGCTCTATTGAAGTGTGATACGTGCATAGACTGGCATGGATTGGTGATGTGGGAGGGTTGTTGGGTTTGAGGTTGAAGGATTGTATTATATGTTCTTATTCTTATAGAGGTTATAATAATAAATTGTGGTAGAGAATGAGGTGGACCTCCTGCGGATCCAAAAGACAACAGAGAGACAGGGGATGGCAATATAAGACCGACACTCATTGTGTGAAGATTGTAGTAGCTAGGGCTTTTATGGGTATGATCACCCATGTCGCCTTAGACCTAAAATCAACAACACTATGTGTGGTCGTCTGATGAATTGACACTTTTATATTATCAAGAGACTCCCCCTGTAGGAAGTAATGGCCAATGCGTGTCAGGCTCTCATGCGCTGGAAGAAAGGTTGTTTTGCAAACTCTCTAGGCAAGTTCATGTATCTTAACAAGCGGGTTAAGAATGCTTATCAACCAGCCGTTAGTACTAGAGCTAGAAAGAGAGGAGTGTACTTGCTTCTGGAGCCCAAAGTTTGCAGCACGTACATGGGATTGTTTCGAGCCTCACCAACTTCTTTATCCCTATCTTCACGGGGGAACAACCTTACTGCCCAACAGGGCCTCGAGTGATGGAATATGAGTAGCTCGAATCAAATTGGACACTTCTGCAGGATGGTCAATACAAATAGCGGTTTTGGATCGGCCGTTCAGAGGCATACGTTATGAGACGCGCCGAAAGGTCCTTTAGGGCCGTAACGCTACTCCGTACAGACAGGAAAAAGGGCCTGTAGCCTGTTTCGAGGGATATGGCAACCCCAAACAACCATGTGGGTCTCACTAGGGCTCTATGCATGCACCTGGTCCCTACCCTCGGGGGGTTGGCGATCAGCCGCCTGGTCAGGCCCCCCTTCTGCGAGACGGCGATGTAAACTGAAGTCGGAGAATTGCCAAGGATATGTTCTTCCTTTTCAGAGACTTGAGTCTATCATTAATTCTTTAGCAACAATCGTTTCTCGTTACTTGGTACAAAGGTCCCCCTACTGACATACATCGACGAATACCCTTGGCCACTGGCTATGTTACATACTTGTGTCGTATGATACCATCAATGTTTTGTCCAATAAGAGTAATGTATTGGGGGTCTATTGTCAGAGAAGCACAAGGCTTAATGTGTCTTCATGGCTCAAAATATCTGACATATATTTGCTGCAGGAAAGGCCCACCGGCCAACCATTCTGCACTTGGCAAACTATGTATAGAACACGAATCCCTTGAAATTCAAATTCGGACTACACAGAGTCCCTCGCTGACATGAGAAGATGAGATGGTGGTGTGTGTATGAACGGGCTAAGGACGATTGAAAGCAAGTCGGGGGCATTTCCTGACACTCTGGTGCTGGTGCTGTCTCGTCGTGATCTGTTATAAATAGATGAACTTCCAGCTCAAGCCTAAAGTATGGCGAGTTCTTATTCTCAACCCTTCAGCCCGGCATTGCTTGCTACCTGCTATTTCTATTCAGCCGCGTCGCCCGAGCCTCTTTACGCAAACCCGCCTACACCATGTTCTGACAGTCTCATCGGAAGTGTTCGGGATTATGCAGACAGTCGTAAGAACAAGCATACCGGAACTAGGGACGTTGGATTAAAGCACTGGAGATATCCAAGGGAGTGATAAGAGCGGGGCATCATGCCCAATCTAGCAGCCACCTACTAGAACCAGACATGACGGGATTAGTCTTCCACAAAGCCCAACCCCCCAAAGGCTCAATACTGCGCATAATCATGGTCTTGGCATTCATAAAATAGCTGATTAATTTCTGTTTGATACGTATGTTCCAGTCTGTCTTCGCAATGTTGCTGCATTATCACTGTAAAGAGTAGGAATTAACAAGATACTATATTGAAATTAATATCATGACACCAGGTTTCATGGAAATTACTGAAATAATATTCTGTCAACCGCCAGTTGTAATGCTCAGCCCTCGCCGTCAGCACCATCAGCACCATCAGCTAACAAGTCTGCACAGATTTGCTGCGCCAAGGATGAAGACCTCCAACTATAATTCCATACTAAAGATTTTCGACACTAATCCGTAAATGTTACCTTGTGGATTTCGAGATAACCTCCCAGTTCTGTCTTTTCAACTCTTTATCCGAGACCCGGACATCGATATACCAGTCGCACCTTCCTTGTACCTACACATACTTTCCCCGCGTGCTATGCATTACCGGGAATGGAAGGCAGCTACGAACGGTCACCTACCCAGGGCACGTCCGCCCTTCCGGTGTGGTGTATTGGTTCATAAGCGGTGGAGTCCTGGAGAATCGACGCAAAAAGCAAGAAGTAAAGGTTGCCGGTGCCCGGGAATCCTGTATGATGCTCAAAGTGGACCGCCAAGCTGGAACAACACCACCATATATGAATACGAACAAGGGCTTCTGTAGAGCAGTTTGCAGGGAACTGCTGTACATTAGTTTTGCTTCTTACGTTTCAAGTACATACGACCACAGGGTGTGGAGAACAGGGCTTCCCGTCCGCTCAGCCGTACTTAAGCCACACGCCGGCTGGTTAGTAGTATGGTGGGTGACCACATGCGAATCCCAGCTGTTGTATGTTTTTGCAGCATCACGGAGTGATGCTGTATCTTATCTTTGTTTTGCGTATTATATCCATCTAGAGTAGATATTACGGCAATCTTTGGTGGTGGTGGTGGTGCTGCTGGCCAGTCGCTCTGCGTAGCCTGTTGTTTTAGCTTACAATACCATGAACTCGTTGTAGAACGGCGAACTCTGATAAGACCACCAGGAAAAAGACGCAGGTAGATTCAGGGCCTAGACGCTCTTGAAGGTTTCCAAGATAGAGAGGTTTATCCTTCGCCGAGCCTTGACAGCTTTATCTTCTTTCTTCTTGCCCAGAGCCATGGACGCCGCTGGGCAATAAGATCGATGGCTGCAGGTGTAAATTGGGCGATAACAAGCGATAACCTCAAGGCCTTACTCTTCCAACCGCTCGATTCAATGAGCAGCTGCAGGCTGAGAAAGATTGCGCTAAAGGCGACGAAATATGTGAGGCTGAGTACAATGTCCTTCAAGCACTCCAATTCATAGCTCTCAAGCTCCCAAGCAATGCCAACGAACGAGGTCCTCATCTCGCTAGTGCTCTTCGGCGCGGACCCCAGTCCTCCAGAGCGGACAAAATGACCTTTTCGCACCTAACAAAAATGCAAGTGAATGTAGATGACGCGTACAAGATTACTTATCCCCACGAACAAACAAGAAAGTATGGTATATACTCGCTACGCTGGTTGATCCTCCAAGATATAAAGATGCTCACTGAACCCATAGACTGCATTGAATAAGTCAGCCGGTCATGAAATACAAACAATATTAGGTGCCTTCCGAGAATCCAGAACAGCCTCACAAACACAATAGCAGCTAGAATCCTCCTGAACAATATAGACCGCATCGCCCTGAGCAACAGTGATAGAAGTCGCTGCAAGCTGAGCCTGCCAGTTCGAACTTGCCACTACAATCGACGCCGGACCAGGGCGCATGAGGAATTCTGTCCAGTTTTGCAGAGAGACGAGCTCGTGAGTGTCTGGCAAGCCATCATCTTCAGAGCCTTTGCCATTCTTCAGGGGGGCATGCTTGGTGCAAAAGTGCCACCCTTGAATTGCCTCTGAGGTGGTCACCAATCCCGCGCGCCGGGGAGACTGCTCGCGGTTATCAGAGAGCCTTCTCAATTGTGGGCTCTGCAGGGCTTTGAGAATGTCCAGGTCAGCTACCCACTCTTCTTGTTCCTGGACGCTTACCACGGCCTCTAGTAGGTAGATCTCCCAATCCTGGGCGCCGTGTGTGCCGATGTCGAGCGGGATGTTGTAGCCGGTGTATGAGAGATGTAAGGATGTCCCCGCGAAGAAGTCCACGTATTTGCCATCCCAAGGATCGTGATTGCAAACGTTCCAGCTATTACTCGTGGTCTTGCGAATGCGAGGCTCGGCTGGTGGAATCAACAAGGCGATGCCGCCGCGGCCGATGTTACCGGTGACATGGTGGATCTCATGAGCCGGTGGGTCATCTGCTGGGCTGCAGAGCATCGGTGCAGTGATGAAAAGGGAGTCATTGCTGGAGAGAGCCATAACAGAGTTTAGCTTCTCTGGCGGGATATCGTACTGTCCAGATTCAAATAGGACGATGCATGCAATCGCCTCGCCCCTAGTCATCTTGAACGGTGCCAGCAGCCGCTGGGATTTGAGGTTGAATTGTGACGTGTTAATCGTACGTTTTGTGCTATCCGGGGGCACATAGTCAAGAGGATCCTCGAATATTCCAGGTGAACCTTCTGCGAGACCGCGCATTTCCAGTAGTTCGTCGAACTTGCTCCCCTGCTCCGTGATGACAGGCCCTGAGGCTTCCGGTCCAGAGTAACCCCTGCGGACTGGCTCCGAGCTGTTCACACCAAGTATGTCTGGGTCAAGAGGGTCCTCATACACATCCGAAAGCAATGGGTGTACGGGGGCTGTGGTACTCGATGAGCTTTGGGCCATGTGTTTGTAATGAACCCGTTCCCCTGGTCTGGGGCGTTCCATGTAGGGTCGGTGAGTGGCCAACCCCTCTACTCGAGGTTTCTCGTCTATGTCTGGTTCACTCTCTGTACCATAGTCCTCTGGGCTGAAAACAGTGGCATCAAAATCATCACTACCCTTTTGTTCTTGATTGAGAGACTGTGCCCACCTGGTCAGACCGAGATGGCCCTCAATGACTTTGATATCGATCGTCGCCCCGGGAAGCATCTTGTAGAGATCGACTACTGTCGCCATTGCTCGGAGTGAGGTAAGATACGTGCTCCCTACCTGTTGCAGGGATTTGTTCAAGGCGAAAAGCAAGTGGGATCCATCAATTTCGCGAGCATTGAAGACCTGTACGAGCTCAGGTAGCCCGAATGGTGAAAAATGCGGTGAGATTGTGTCCTGCGCGCAAAATAGGGCCGCTCTATCGGGATCTCCAAGACACAGTTTGAACGTGTTTAGCCTTCCTGTTGCCCCGACAGTGTCCCATTGGAAGGCCGGTTGCTCCCCCAGCCTAAAGGTCCGGATGGCTTCACAGTCAAGAGAGCGGACACTTTCTTTCCTGGAAACTTCAACCCCAGCATAGAGGGGCTTATAAATGAAGCCCTCGGATGTTTCCTCAACCTGTCGCTGCGCACTAGAGAGTTCGCGCACATTTTTGGAGAGCCTTAGCCACCGAGTATGACATAAGGACTGGGAATCAGCCTCCAGGTCCTGGAACTGTCGCTTGGGGCGCGGAATCGCCGTCGCATACTCGTACGCCCAGCCAGATGACCCATCTGGTTGATACCTGATGACAACGTCTGCAGCCTCGAAGGACGTAGTACGAGCAAGGGTGCGCAGATACATAATCTTGTCTTCCACGTCTGTAAGCAGTTCCATAAAAATCTCAGGCTCGCCCAGCCCAAAGAACCGGCGCTCTGGCTGGCCCAGGAACCCAAATTTGCGCCTCCCGAGGTTGACAAGCCTGCCATAGACTCTTTGATCTAAGTCGTCCGAATGTAGATAGTCCTGGGCCGCTTCGGCGAGAATAGACAGCCAAGATCTATGTAGTTCCAGCATGGGCATGCGTATGAACTGCTGGGCAGCGGCCGCTTTTATCTGCTCATCCAAACCCACAATCCATTGTAGTGCGGCGCGTGTTTGTCGGGCATGAACATTCCAGCCGCCGAGAATGCACCCTAGAATGAGCTGGCGAAACTGAGCAAGCGTTACCCTCGAACCCTCGGCACGTGCAACTCGCGCGCATTGAACAGGGTCCCCATAGTATCGCAGCTGGGAAAGAGGGAGGGACCATCTGATTCCTGCGTCGCCGCTAGTATGGTATCTGGATAGCCCAACAGTCAGGATTCCGGGCACCAGGGGATCCATCTGTCGCTTTATTGGCTGTTTCTTCGTGACAATATCCATATCTGGATATAGATGCAAGGCGGATATTCCCAGGAGCAAATTAACGGTTCTCAGCTCTTGAGAGACGCCACTGACTAGCAATTCCATTCCTGCCAGTATATCTTTCCAGACCTCGATGACGCTGTCGTATGTCCGGGACCGACTTGTTACAGCCATATCGAATTTGTCGATGGCCAGCCAGAACTGTTTTTGTTGATCAGCTTTAACTTTATCGGCGATGCAGAGCCATGCTCGTGCACTGGCATCCCAAGCGCGGAGCTCCTCCCGACTAATTTGTTGTTTGGCCACAACCCAAGACACCATATCCACGCTGCCCCCTTCATTGTACTTATCCATGATAACCTGCTTCTGCATACCGACAATCTCATCCCATACCGCTGTAGCCTCCCCAGATCCCCACATCCGTGCGAGAATACAGGCAAGGAGATGGGCTTTGATCGCCGCTGAACCGGAGGTGGCTGAAGCCCAAATACTGGTTGCATCGACACCCACTTGACTCTGGAAATCTCCATAGTTTGTATGGTTACTCTCTAGCTTTGATTTGCTAGCAATCTCCGATGCTCGAGTACCATAAGCCTTGATGAGCTCTGGTGTATCGGGAAGGAGAGGGTCGAAGAGGGCGCCCAGCTTTCGTGCCGTGGTATGGACAAGGCCACTTTCAGCAGACTCACGTCTCGAGGGGGAGAGAATGGCACCGACCGGGGAGAACTCCTTGGGAGCATCGAGCCTGATGAGCGAGAAATCCAAATTGAAGTTGACAAGAGTTGCTGTTGCTTCGCTGATGCCGTTGACTAGTGCTGCCTTGACGCTTCCCAGCGACATCTTGGTGATGAGTATCAGAGAAATGGTGACAGTGAATATTGAAGGCCGTATTGTCGAGGAACCCCGCTCTTTGAAAGCAAAGCTGAGGCTGTGCTTACACACTGCTGCTCTCAGCCTGATCTTGGCTTTGCATGACAGTTGTCCAATCACAGGAGACAGAGGAACTATCACTATTGAAGAGAAGAATCTGGAGAATAATCTGGTGGTTTGCAAGTCGTGGGGGGTTCTGGGACAATTATTGCAATGATGTCGATGATATGGAAAACTTAAAGTAGCTACTGCGCATCCCTCACCCCGCAGCCCACCCCCTGATCTCAACAGGGAAAACCAGAAGACCACCCCAGCGAGCACAAACAACGCCACCGGAATCCAGACCGGCACCTGCTCGAAACAATCAGCGACATTGCTTATATCGAGACGAGAGATCGAGAAGTATACGGCCTAGGCTCGCAATTCAAACGCCTCGAAGCAGCATATGCGCACTATGCATATGTTGCGCCGGTCCGGCAGACAGCGCACTTCGCGTCGGCCCAGAACACCGCTCGTGTCTGGCTATTCCACTGGGCTCTCCCGCGCACAGTAGTGGGCCGTGCGAACCACGGGGACAACATGTTCTACGAGACGTTTAACTCGGATATTACAGAGCTATCGCGGACGCAGAGGGAGTTATCTGGCGTGTTGCATGCGTACCTGACTAGCTTTATTGTCGATGGCGATCCAAATACTGTTCCGGGGCGCTATGGATATAGGCCGATTTGGGGAGTGTATGAGGCTGAGATGCCAAAGGCGCTGGTGTTTGGCGAGGGGATTGAGGAGTTGATTGGGGGTGGGAATGAGGAGGGGATCGTTGCGAGGTTTGTGGATGACACTTGGGCGAGGGAGGAGACGGAGTTCTGGTGGGAAAAGGTCAAGGTCTCGCAAGTTGCTTGAAGACAAGGTTATATAACTTGGTGTGTGGTGGATCTTTGGTCGTGAACTGTTTGAGGGATGCAGGAGCAACTAGGACTTCCTCACTAGATTGGTCTTTCTGATTATTTCAGCAGCGAGAACCAAATTCGACAGGAAGAAGGTCCTTTCGTCGTAATTCGTGGGGTGCATAAGAAGAGATACCTACCTAGAGAAATAAATGTGGACGGTGGTGGTTTTGAATACCAAACTGCCGTATTGCTGTGAGTGTATGGTAGTTCTAAACTACCTAGGATCCCCATATATAGAGAGAGAAAGTGGCAACCATTGACTAGTATAGTTCTTTTTACTAGCGGGGCGCGATGCTTGTTATTGTGCCATAGACTGAAAACTAGCGGCTCTAAATTCAGTTTCAGCACACATAGAATAATCAATTCATTCTAAAAGACAAACGGTGGGTTGACTATAGTGATATATAGATGTTACAATAATCGTGGTGTCCGATTAGTCAAGTAGTATAACTACAGAACTGTCCATGCAGGATGGCGATTAACTTTCATGATGAGTCCTTATCTCTCCTGTCTTTACTCAAACTATTCGAAAGAGGTAAACTCCGGAAAACATGGATGAATAGCTACCTTGAAGGTGCCTTCAAGGCAGCATGCGGCATGGCTAATCCCTCGCGAGAAAACAAAATGGACGGAGAAAACAGTTGTTTGATCGATAGACCGCAGTTTTGAGTTTAGTCTCATCTTGTATACTTTTGTTTTTCTATTTGACGCGTATCGTATCTTACCCCTGTACGGGTTGTGTGGTTTTGTTTGTTCATTGATTGGCTCCGTTTACTGTGGCACTGGTGGCCGCGGTTTTATGCGTTTGACTCAACTGTTTGCTTTCAATACTTGCAATGAGACTCTTTCTTCTCCGTAAATGTGTATTACTATGGATAATATCATGGCCTTTATTCTTTGTTGAGAAATAGTAGAAGCTGGGCTGCAGAGTCCTTGGTAACGTGATACGGTACCATTCTGGGGGGGCAGTCAGGCGTAGGTGGCGAGTCAGCATCAAGTCACACTGAGTAGGCTGTAGCTTGTGACAAGAGCTACCGCCTCGCTAAAGGTATGGCAAACCGAATTGCAAACAGGAAGAGTTGACACAACCCATGTAGAATTGTCGCTAATGATGACGCTTCAGTCCGTTGGGTTCTCAGCTTCTAAAAGTGTTGGGAACGGAGACCAAAAAAAGAAAATAAGGGGAAAAGAAAATAAAGTAAATAAACAAATAAGTCTGACCGTCGAGTTTAGAGTTATATAACAGAACAAAGTCCCCTTCTGTAATTATGTTTGTATTTATTCACTCAACTCGCTCAGCTCTATTAGGGCTACGAATCCTCGCCATGGCCGCGACCGACGCACCATTAAATACGCAGGATGAAGTCCATGTATTTGAGGAAACTGGTACCCAACATTTTATTCTATTTCGAGACTACTACTAAATGGTATAGACAGGGAATGGGTCCTCCGTGGGTCCTCGTTGTCCATCGTAACTGTAAGAACAGGAAGGATAAATGGACAGTTGCTACAGTTTCTGAAATGCTGACACGCCTATAGGACCCACCGACGGCCAATTTTGCCATGTAAGTAGTAGACCGCATGTCATTGATTCCTCTCTAATGTAAAACTTAGATTTTGCACCGCCAGGTTCGCAAAGACGCAGCTCGATTATAAAACCAGATTTCAAGCAGCCTTCTGGTCAGTGATTGACAAGGACGTCAACGGGATTTCCCACTGCCAATTTGACTATACGAATGGGAGGGTCACGCCGAGGGGTATGTATGCATCCTCTGTTTTCATTAATCAATCAAGGGCACGTACATACTAATATATGTAGTATCGTGGAGCTGTTATAAACTGAAGAGAGTCCGCAGCGCAAAGGACTACGAATGGAGGCAACCGAGCCTCCACATCACCTGGCCCGAGCAACCAGGAAGGGATGTAGTCTATATCTTCGACTTCCTACCCTCTACTGAACAGATGGGCTTTCTTCGAAGTCTTCCCTCACCTAAAGCCCGAAGACATAACCCATTTTCCTGGCATGCCGCCTTTGCTCGGGTCGTTCTGAAGCAGTACGAGGAGGCGCTGTGGGAAATTCGGGATCTCGTGAGGAATCACGAGAAGGTGAGCCTACTCATGACCACCCTACCTAGTGACCTGTTCTTCTGACAACTAATCACACGTGCTTGTGTGTGTACTATAGTCCCGCGAAACCGGAAAGTCCGTCTTCCAAGTTCTAAACGATACCGGCCGCCATTCTGTTCACTACCAGGAAACTATTGAGGTCGCCACAAACACACTGCGTCGCCTGATCCAGGAACTTGTTCGCTGGAGGGCGGAGGGCAAACTGAATGTCGAAAGTGATATATCTCATTGGTTTGACGCACACCAGGTGCTTTTGCTCCATGAGCAGACTGCGTCTGCGCTGAAGGCAAGATCGAAGTCTTTGAATGATCGACTTTTGAATGAGATTAACTTGGTATACCAAATATCATATCCCCCCACCGAGTCGCTGTCTTTCCTAAGATATCGTCAGGTCGACTAAAACTAGGCTAACCAAAAGTTTTTTCCTGAGTTAGAATTTCAATCTCGTCCTGCAAGCAGACAGCACAATGATGAAAACTATCGCTTTCGTCACAATGGTGTATCTACCTGGGACCTTTGTTTCTGTAAATTACATCCTAGTCATTCCATTCCCTCGTTTATTTTGCTGGCCTCGATTTGATACTGACAACCACTCAATTCTTTACCAGGGCCTTTTCGGAACAAATTTCTTCAGCTTCGAACCCTCCACACCAGATGAATGGGCACAGTCACACTTTTGGCTGTACTGGGCGGTGGCGGTTCCCCTAACAATGCTTACCATGGGTGTCTGGGCGGCGTGGTATTGGCGTACTAGTATCCAAGACGAGTGGGTAGCATGTCGGGACTGGATGAAACATAGGTTCAGTACTGAGGACGAGGACAGTGGGTCACATAAAACTGAGACCGAGCTGAGCATCATGAGCCCGGGGCAGCCTTTGGGGCCGACTACAGCAATGAATCAGAGGAATGTACGGAGGCAGGAGGCAGTATAGACTGATCAGTGTTCTTGTGTATACATGTAACAGGAGAGGGCTGTCAGGGTAAATTGGGGCTAAATTGACACTTACGCCACCAGGATTATATGTTGTTCAAGGTCATTCCGTTGTAATGATTTGTGCATTAAGTTTACTTATCGAGCAGAGAATTATAGACGTCGCGACCATTGTCCTTCTCGGTCTAGTAGGTGAGCAGAGCTACCTATGATGCCTTTTATCGCGCGATCTAGGCGAGCATGTTGCGCTGGTTAACTATGGGTTTATATCTAAGGAAGCAGGTTGGAAAGAAATGCCCTTATATTTGTAGCTAGGGTCTCACAAACCATCATGTACACGACATAACTGGTAAATAATATGTGTTTTGCATTGTCGCAGTATACTTATATTAACCTTCATCGTGTCGTTCCAGGCTTCGTGGACGTTGAGCGCATCCCAGCGCTCCTAAGGTTGAAGTTTCCATTATTTATGAACTAGTATATATAAAGGAAGTAAAAGCAAATCTATCTAGATTAGTTCATTACTCGTGCGAAAGTATGAGACCACATTATCTCTACGTAGTGGCTTAGCAGCTCACCAACGTCATCAACCTCTTGAATTGACTCCTGAGTATTTTCATAAAAATACCACAACAAGAGACACACGGAAATCCGTCCAGTGTATACAACCCCGGCATCTTATTTCTGGTAGGCAGCTTATACGCTCTTTTCTACCTTGTACGCGTTGGAGCTCCTAGTTCCGAATCCGGGCGCGAAAGACCTGTTGAGAATTGCAACGCGCTCTGCACTACACTAGCAAGGATCGCGATCCTCTCTTGTACAAAATGACGGATCTCGAGTCAAATACTACCATATACTACAAGTGTTTAGTGCATGCATGTTTAGTGCAACAGACCAATTTCCCGCCCCTCAACTCAGCCCAGCCCAGCCCAGCCCAGCATCTATCCCACTGATGGTCCTGAATTCCTGACCAAGATCGAGTATTCGTGCCTTGATGGGATCCTCTACAGACACGCAAATTCACCGCCCCTTCTCGACATAATGAAGGCGTCTGTGCTCGATTCAGGAAGCCTTCAGAGAGCAATGGCATCACGTTCAGTCGACAGATGATGCAGCCGAAGCAGCTGGGAAAACTGCTGGGTCATGAGGCTGAGGTATTAGCTCGACGGCTTACCGATTTTCACAGGTTTTCTCCTCAGGAGGCCAGTGTATGTATGGTCGGCCAATTCAATACCCAGAAGGTTTTGCTCCGTACGCCTAGGTGTCGACATACTAATTTTCTGGCGCCGGGCTGTAGTCTCTGCTGACGTCAAAATATTGATACGTCGCTGACAGAGTGGAGAATGAGCTTGGGAATGGCATGCAGCATGGAAAGCTGCGAAGAGATTGGCAGAAGCTGGAAGGTAGAGCAACTGAAGCACACAAACGCGCGAAGAGTCTTATGGCTGCCACGGAAGAACGCTGGAGGGAGTTGGTGAAAACGAAAATAGTCGACGAATGCTAGAAAGCGTCCGGAAATTTGAAGGGCCGAAGGCGCTTGAGGTCAGGGACCTCGTGAAATACTTCAGAGTGTCAGTCAACTAAATGGTTCCCGTATAAGCCAGGGCAGGCGTCTCAAGCCCGACTCGTCACAACTTTACCTTCGCCCAAGGTTAGAACTGAGATAGTGTAGCTAGAGTCGCTAAAGACAAGGCAAACCACTATAAAGGGCAATAGCTTCCGTTGTTCCTTAGCTCTTCGAGAGCGTGGCCTAAGGAAATACGAGCCTCAAGGAATTGTCTCTGTCAGACGACGAGCATTGGCGCCAACAGTGCTGCATTTCCCCGCAAGAGTTAAGAGTACTCTTCCATAAGCCCAACAATCTGTAGCAACCCGTTCCATAAATGGGGCATTAGTAGGAATTATTTCCGTGTCTTGTTGATGGACGTTTCCATCTCTGGTGAGAGCCATTCCAAACCCCGCGGCCCCACCAATATCAATGAGGATGGCATTCTTTTGGGAGTCCAAAACAATATCTGACGGTTTGATGTCAAGATGAGTTCGGCCACTCAAATTTAATGATTCTAATGCTTCTTCAATTTGTAGGGCCCACTGGACCAGCAGAGGATCATTTGGGACCTTGTTTCTTTTAATGATCTGCTCTAGCGATCCTATTCATCCTTCTGCATACTTCCTTCGACCATGCCATGGTATGCTCTTATCACCCACACCTAAGATCCTTGCACTGCCGGTTCGATTCAATTCAGGAACCCGTTGGTCAGCGGACCAAATTTGTTGCCGAGATATAGGGCTGCTCTTATTCGGTTTGGCTCTTGAGTGGCTCTTGAGTTGGAAGGCAGTTTAAGGTACATAAAGATGAGAATGCGAATTACGTTTAAGAAAGAATCTAGGTGCAGCAGATCTTGATGCTACTAATTTTGCGTGCAAAATAAAATAGAAGACTACGCGGGTTATATTCTTAATAGCAAATCCCTAGACTTCTGAATAGGACCATAATCAAGCAAGTTAAGATAAATCTCCGCATTGGTAGTCACCCAGTCTAAACACATTCATTTGGTATAGCATTGTGGTTTTCATTCAAGTACATCCTATTTAAAGTATGCCATCTGGTCACGTAAAGACAAATAAACTTTAAACCTTTGAGAAGGCATTGCTGCTTTAATTTGAAAGTATCGGCCTTACGGAGTTGAATTGGATTTGCCCAGTCTCTGTCCAGACATCTCCTTTTGAAGAGGACGACCTAAACCATGGCGATACTGAAAGTTATCCTGTTCTTTCTGCTCAGAGCCTGCCACATTCTCACCTGAGCCAATGTGCCGAGAAGATAAATGCTGTACTGTGTCATCAGACATTTGTCCCAGCAGCTGTACTGACCTCATTCCAGTGCTAATCCGTTTAGCATTCAGCAAGTCTCCAATAGTTGACACCAGCACTTGGTGTGCATCATCCTGGGAGACCACATCTTCAAAAATATTCACCCGAGTGCTCTCAGATAGACTAGTGGCATCCATGCAAATACTAAGACATTGAGCAATTGTCTCCTTCTCCTCCCTAATCTTCTGGAGTTCGCAAGTAGCCTGATCAGACACTAGTGGATCTCTGCTGTTCCGCAAACTTGCTTCTAGCTGCTTGAGGTGCTTCTGGAGCCGAGATGATGCTGCATTAATGTTCTCTAGGGAGGCATTCAAGGAATTTTGAGCTATCTGCCGAGAAATGCTGGAGCTGGAGTTTGTATGTGGTGACCCAGTAGCTTCTCCTCTCCGGCTTTGAGGTTCTGATTGATATCGCTCGATAAACCCTGAGACCCGTTTGCAGATCTCAAGGCAGTGTGTTGCAGTCTGCCGCTCCTCTTCTATCTTCTGTAATTCTTCACTGTCGATAGCCGCATTCGGTTCATCCGGGAAACAATTAGGACTCAGGGTCTTCTCGATTTCAATCAATCGTTCTTGAAGATCCGAGGTAGTATTTTGTATCATGTCCTTGTAGTCCTGGAGGACTTGGCGTGTGACAGCAACGGACTGGCTGATAACAAGTCAGGCAGATCCATGATTCGGGTTTAATCCAACTTACAAAGTCGCTCCACCCAGCGCAATATTAATGGTCGCCTTATAATTGGCGAGCACATTTTTGTAATTAGTGATATCATCACCCAGGTATTGAAGTTTGGTCCAGTCCCGCAAACTCGATCTTTGCCCATCTGAGTGCTTGACACATCGGCTGATCAGATCACTTAGCTCATTACAGGCGATGCCGCATCGGAATAAAGGTGACTTTAAAACAGAAAGCTCCGCCTCATATTCTGTGACAACATGTTCCAGGACTTTGAGAGTTTGCTGGAGGGCTTCCACTTCGTCTCGAAGTTCTCTGGCGGCTCGCTTGCTGCTCCGGAACTGTTCGATCGTTTGATAGAGCAATTTGCTAGCCTGAAGAGCAAATCCAGAAATAGCAATCACTCCAGAAGCAACTGATACTGGATCTGCCATGGTGCTATATAGTCGAAATAGGGCGCTAAGCGTAGAGTTCGCGAATGCACGGAGTTACAGCTGGCACAACATGCGGGGTAAGTCTGGATTTCGGCTGCAAGTTTATCCGTTCCGTCAGACAAGTACGGCATGCTGTTTGAACAAAAGGGCAACAATGTGTTGAATTCTGCCACTAGACCGGAAATCGTCAACCCTTATTAGTAAGGGCTTCTGTTCTGGTTGTCAGAAGGGTATATAAGGACGCTCATTTCCCTCTGTACTTAGACTCTTCTGTCTTCGTGATCAATACACTATTGTTATTCAGAAGCTACCTTCGAAGCAAATAACTCGTTTTATACTTCTACACAGGTCTTTGTATTGGCCTTGTCTTGGAAGCTAAGCTCGCCGACACCGCACTCGCCCTATCATCGTAAAGGATGAGGTTCAAGACTTTTTAGGAGTACTGTTACATGCTTTATGCGATTTTCAACTTCCTCTTTATTCCCATAATTTGGCACTTCTACGTCGAAACTGCCAAACTGTCTCTGGAATATGTCAATTGGCTGTTCGAGCTCAAGCACGAGGCTGGAAAAGGTATGAACTGGTCCGAGGCCTATCGGATTGCTCAAACTGAGGCGCCCGGTAGCTCTGAAGAAGTTACTGAAGAAGGTTTCAAAACCAAGCACTACGAGGAGGCTATACCCTGATGTATACTGGAATGAGTCTGGAACACCAGGAACACCAGTAAAATGTGGCGGGTTTGGTGAGGTCCCGCGAAATTCCAGGACAGGCTTGTAAGGTATAGCAACTTCATACTTGGTCATTGAGCACTCAAAGTAGATGGGTTAGATTGTCAGATTATACAGATCGTGTTATCTACTGCAGTCTAGAATGCGAACAGCCTAGGTTGCTTCTCACGCTATATAGCCCATTTCTGTTCCATAATGCTGGTATGTGTCCCTGACTTACGTGTGCTCATGCTAAGCGCTGTTCATGCCTGGATTTAAGGCACTTTCCTCTTTTGGTCCTCCACAACAGGCTCTACTTCTCCCAATCTCGTCCCTTCGCGCAAGATGATCTGCTTGGTCTCCCCGGTTGATTTCTAGGAGCTTGAAGCTTACTTTTTATTTTCCCCGAAGGTCTTTCCTTTCTGGTGTCGTGAATGCGACTTCGGCAATGGGCACGCAACCCGCAAGCAGCAAACCAGGGGGCTGCAGATTTACAGAAAAATTTAGAAAAGTTTACTTCACGCAATAACAGGAATCTATTCTAAGAGATGTTCCAAATCCTTCGCTAGGTTTCTCCCTACCCCTCCTCCTTACATTATTACCTCCCTGTTATCTAAACAAGAATTTGGTTTTCCTTTTTTTTAAATCCATCTCCACACTATTTACTAAGCCAACTGAGCTGTTCAGCTACCTCTTTCCCACAAATACAAAGGCTTATAACCCTGAGTTAGACATTAACCAAGAGACAGCAGACCTTATTCTTTAACTGCAGCTTGAAGATGTCTGCCTGTATTTAAAACGTCCAAGCGCAAGTCCCAAGAACTAACCAATAAAAAGATAGTGTTTTAGGGGCAGCAAGAAGACCTCCAAAATACCTTCAACCTCACTAAAAACAAATACATGGCAATAAGCTTTTACTTCGTGGTTCAGGCTGGCGGTCAAGCTATTGCTGATAGCAAAATGGAAGAGAAGATTGCTGCCAGAGACCAAGAACTGGCCCGCAACTAAAAAAACAACAATCAACCTGTCACTATGGAGGAACCTTAGCTAGACATCGACCCCAATTACCTTGACAAATACTTGAGACACTTCAGGCTCTTTACATGTCTAGGCTTTGCAGATACTTTTAGGCGGATGATGCAAACTTAGATAACGCCAAATCCTCTACTTTGGCGGCGAAGCGAGCACCTAGTAAGACAACACCAATGCATTACTACATTACCTGCAGGAAGGAAATGGAGTTCTATATTATTCTCCAAGCTCTTTGTAATCACTAGTACTGTTGGTCCTATCTTAAGGACCTCTTTTAAGCAGCTATAAATAAGAAGTCTCTGTTTCCTTCATGACACTGCCAACAGCCTTTTATTCTTAATACTACCCACATATTCCTCAAGTCTAACCTCTTAAAATGCTTTTGAAAAAGGAGAATAGAGTTTAAGATACCTAATAGAACATACTACTATTCTGCCACATTCTTAGCATTTATTTATCTATTAAATACTCATGACAATATCACTACATGTCCTAAGTGCTTGTTCATAACATGCACTTTTTGCAAAGGAAGAGCACATACAGGCGACTGTCCAAACAACACAACTATGCAACAGCTTCTAGAGACAGCACAGAGAATGGTTGGCAACACTGCTACTCGTGCTGGCAAGTGGTAGAACTACAGCACGGCTGCAATCACACGATGTCTGTATCCCTGCTTTGTTTTTTTACTTACTTTAACATTAGCTAATTAAACATATTCATTTATAATTCTTGCTGCGGTACACAGTTTTGCTATAATTGCGGTGGATGTTGGAGGACATGTAAATGCAGAGAATAGAACCACCATCACCCTCCTTGCTCGTGCCTACGAGATTTTTGATTAAGATACAAATAATCCTGCTGTCCATGCCCTAGCAGATGCTGCGCAAGCTAGGCCGGTTCCTGAACCTGCGGCTGCCGTCGAGCCTGCCAGGGTGTTTGTTGATAATGATGAAGAAGATGAAGAAGAAGACATCAATGGTTGGAAAGGATGCTGCAGGAGCCTGTGCAGAAACTCCAGGAGAATCACGAGTGTGATTATTATTAATGAAAATTTATCCCAGGCTCTCACACCTGCGAGGAATGCTACCATCGCCTGCTCCAGTATATTTTCAAGTGTTGCCAATGCAGACTTCGGGCTTGCAGGTGGTACAGAAGGAACAGACTGTAAGACAACCAGAAGCAAGAATTGATTACGGAAATCCAGTTTACTTTATTAAGTTGAATTGTCTAGTTAGATAAGATATTACTGTTGGTGGGCTTTGGAATCAGATTGATATTGTTCGCTAGATAGCAAATGCAGCTTGTTCAAGAGCTCCACAATAAACCCCTGTCATCCATTGCATTTGTGCAGCCGGTATCGGTATCGTGCGGGTCGAAAGTGAAATCGAGTTTGGGGTTCGTGGCCTCGAGTAGTTCGGCGATAAGCGGGTGAAGCTCGGCGTACATTGAGTACGTTTTCTCCTTGAAAGCCATCCTGAATAGTGTTACTATGCAGGTTTTGTTAGTGTTAGAGCTAACGGCTGTGGTGGAAAGGAGTAAGGGTACCTGAAAGGTAGTTGTGAAGGTGATGAGGTGAAAGGGGGATTTAGAGCAACCCACAGATGAAGAGAGGGGCAGTGGAAGGAGAAAAGGGCAGTAAAGAAGAACACAGAGCAGCAGAATTCCATTCACATCATGAAAATTCCACGTGGTTCAGGCCCTGCAGAGTCTAACGCAATCTATTGGTTTACTCATTCACCCTACAATAGGAACACAATAAAAATTCTGGTTGACAAAGGCTACATTAATTCCACCAAAACCGCTTTTTACTGCTTTTCTAACCTATTTCCCCTTATTACCTTGACATTTGCTATCTCGCTACCAAACACAGAATAAAGGTAGAGCACTTGTTGCAAGATGCCTTTCTTTTGGCTAGTAACTTTCCCTGTCGTTCTATTTCTTCTCAGTGTTACCATCCTTACTTGGTGGTTTCCGGCCAGTAGAACCTCTTCACCCACGGAGAGGATCAACACATGTGTCAACATAATCGGTGCCAGAATTGGACCTGGTGGTCAGGCAAACAAGCTTTCCCCCCAACAATCACGAGCAAAACCCAATGGCAGACTTGTGCAAGGGTTTGAAATTATGAATAGCTTTACGACAACAGATGAGGAGCGGGCCCAGGAGTTTGTTGTCCAGGCGAAGGCATACATGAATGCTGCTAGATGGGACGAACTTAGACTGGCAGCAGCTGAAGATATACGATCTTACCTCACAGCTGGCCTGAAGACTGAAGTGCGCCTTGCGGACCTGGTACAATTTCTAGCAATTGGTGTTGCCCTTCGAGTGTTTGTTAAAGATCACACAGCTCCCAGGGAATTTCCGCAGGAGCTCCTCGGCACCATTAGCGAACTGATAAACAAGATCTGGATTGATTCAAAGCAGCCAGGTTTCAGGCCTAGCGACAAAGAACGTCATGAGCTGCATGCTGCGTTGGGTGCTTTGTGCCCAGACCTTGACCCCAAATATCTTCTGGAATGGCTGCTGCCTTCATTTGAAACATCGTGGAGAATTGGTCTTCGATTATGCATTGAGTTGAAGTTCTCTACAGGCCGCTTTCATCCGGAATGGAGCAGGGCATTTATCGAATTCTTTCATGACCCAACAAAGAAACAGCTTGAAGGATTGTTCAAATCACATTTACTTCATTGCACAGAGTCAAAGGTATCTGTCAAGAACATTATCAATGAAGCGCTCAGATTATATCCACCAACACGACATATCTATCGACAATTTCAGTATGACGGAGCTGAGGAGAATGGATCGCGAATAAAAGCTGCAGGTATAGCCGTGAGCTGGTGAGTTTGAAGTCAAATAAATTTGATCACAACGCTTGAAGTTGACTAACATGTATAATCACCATGTTAGGTTGGAAGCTATCCTCAAACGTGCTGGACTCATGGAATTGGCCGTGTCACGGCTGGAGATAGCAGACATTGAAAGCCTACACATCGCGAAGGACATATGGGGCGCTGATGCATTAAAGTTTGATCCAGAGCGGTGGAACCATATTTCTGATCTTCAGAAAAAGGCATTTATGCCATTTGGAAACAAGCCATTCTTATGTCCTGCCAAGCCGGTGTTTGCACCGATGGCAGTTGGCCTCATAGTGGGTGCCTTGTTAGCCGCTCTTGAGAGGGATAACTGGGACATTCAGTGCCATGACTCACATGTTCTGGAAGGATTCAATAGGTGTGATCGGCTAAGCTTGAGGAGGGACAGTTATACGGACATACTTCTTCGGTGGCACAGCGACTAAGGGGAGGCATGAATCATGAATCAATAATAGCGCCCAAGTGACAGCGACCAAATGCATCACAGAGGTTAGTTATTATCATAATACAGGCTTTATTTTTGTTAACAACACTTACCTTTCCCCAGAGATCTCATCTGTAGCGGATCTGGGGTTCTAGTACTGTACACTATAACTAGACCCTTCGCATTTGCGTAAAGACATTGGAAAGCTCCCAAGGAAAAATCAATGTCAGCAACCTCATCTGCAGAAACCCGCAATGGAAGCGGCGGGCTGCCATGTGATCGCACACTTGGGAGGGTTGTCCACTCCTGTTCAAGATCAAGGCATCTTGCTTGACACAATGGCCCTGAGCAAGGAGTAGCATCTCAAAGCTGGTAATCTGCCTTGTTTTGTAGATTGCGGTAGCCTGTACGGTGCAGTTTCTAAGATCAAGTTTCCCGACTGTTAGGGACTTAAGTACGAAGAATGTCCGAAAATAAAGCCAAGCAGCAAGGAAACAGAGTGATGACATATGGTACGCTTTACTGCCACTTTATTCTCTTTCCATTCAATGCGTGCCCGCTCAATAAACCTATTATCCCACATGCTGAACTAACTACTCTGCTATAATCTCATACTCTGAGGGGTCTGTAGGCAGATCAAAGAAGCCACAATAGTCATATTGCCTGCCGTGCTTCTTGCTCAAAAATCCATATTGTGCCCTACATTGAACCACTGACACCACAACGCACCGAAGAGTTGCGTGCAGTTTGAGGAATGCTTCAAAATGATAATCAAAGCACCGTACTCTAGCTCTCAGCTCCTGAAGGCTCAATATCTTAATCTGATCAAGGTCCGCGAAGGATTCGACATTCAAGCATAGCTTTTTAAGGTTCACGCAACACGAAAGAAAATCTGGCAATTCGTCTCCTAGAAGTCCGCAGATAACGAGTTCCCTCAACTCCAGCTTCTTACTAAGGAGAGACTGAATCTCTTTACGATCCTCTCCGAATGTATCCATGCTTTGAATTCTATACACAGAGTGCCAGATAGAGGGATTCAAGTCTTCTGATTAGCTCACCGTTAACTTACATAGTCTTTTGAAAATACATCAGCCACGTAGTTAATCATCGTTCTCAGAGTCGCCGATTATTTTAGGTCGCCACCTCCACAACTGAGCGCTGCAGGCCAGCGACAACGGTGAGTAGGAGCATATGTTGGTTCAGATAGTAGTCAAGCCGAAAGTCAGGTTGAAGGCGTCCCGCAGTGGTTCACAACGCACAAGAAGGCTTGAGTCGATTCAGAAGATGCAGGGTGCGCAAGACAAAGCTTCTTTGCCCTATTGGTTGCCGTCATAGAGGGAGGCCGCTTTGGGAATGAGGTAGTGGCGCCCCTTTCTTTCAGCAGTTTGATGATCTCTTTATGGCATTGCTCTGAGGCGGCCTGGAGTGCATTGCCATACATGCCTCGCGCGTTGACATCTGCTCCATACTGGATAGGTTAGCACCTTATCTGCGCGCTTGTTGTTTTGCAAGTTTATGTCTCAGCACACGAACAGGGGCGTGATATCTTGGTGACCATGCCCAGACGTTAACAGGGCCATTATTGGGCTCTCTGAGGTTGAATTGCTCGCGATGGTAGTTGGGCTCGCGGGCACGCGCGTCTGATCCCAGGCTTCATGACCAGATTTTAACAGGGCGGATGGCTGCTCAGCCATGTAAGATGCCAATAGCTCGCGCTAATCATAAGTATTGGCTGTGTTAGATGGTGGCATCAGGGATGGTGGAAGGCTACTTAGCAGGTGTTGGTTAACCAGGGTAAACTACATGCTCTGCCGCAAGCTAGAGCGGGAAGTCCCCAGGGCCACAGTTGGGGTTCAAGAAGCAGGTGTCTTATCCATGGCATGGTGTCCGGGCGGACTTTTTAAACAAGTGTTGTTTAGTGTATTCTGGCGGTCCAAAGGGGCTGGCCTGGAAGCTAGAGAGATGTAGTGACTGGGCTGCTGGGGTGTAGGGGCTATGGATTTTAAGGCCATGGTTTTAGTATATGTCAACCGCCAGCGTATGTGACGCCTTCCTATTGGGGATGTCGGAACTACGCCCTCCGTTTCACCGAGATTATGCAGAGATTTCTGTTATTTCCACGGTTCAAAAGTTATATCTCTTCTAGTTGCTTTATCGGGCTAGATTGCTT
>NW_027396937.1:0-25167 GCF_047715825.1 Aspergillus stella-maris | reverse complement strand
CGGGATACCCAGTTCTCGCCGACTGGGGTGAAGGTAGAGGGGTTCTCGGTATGGAGGATTATATCGGCCATTTCTCGTACATGTGCAGGTCGCGGGGGGACTCCACGTCGATCTCGCGATAGAATCCACTTTACCAAAGTCTCCTCTTGAATTTCAGAAAGCTTGAGGTTGTGGTTGCGGCGTTCTACCTGAAATTGAGAGCCATTGACGCGGTCGCGGAAGGTTCCATATGGTACACCATAGGCAGCTGCAGCAGGACGAATATCAGGAATATCTTCACTTTTTAAATCTTGAATTGCAAGTTGGATCCTGCCCTCTTGCTCAATTAATTTTTGACGACTTTTCTTTTGATTTGGAGGCATGGTGGTTGGTTAAAAAGAGACGTGTTGAAAACGCGTCGACTTTTGAGGGGGCGGTCGGATGACTGGTGGCGGTCGGATGACTGGTGAAATACGTTATAAACTAGGAGGAAAACCTCTTTTTAAACTTTATAAGAAATATAAAGTTAAGGTTTATTAAAAATTAAGGGGTAACTAGTTTTAGGATTATTTATAAGATCTTATTTTATTAAATAAAGTAAACTATCTTTATACTAGTAAGGTAGATTAGCAAAATCTTGCTTTATAATCTTAATAATTAGCAAAGCTTAAGGATCCTTTATATAGCCTTAATAAATATACTTTTTAAAGCTACTAGAGAACTAAATTCTAGTAGTAGGAGGGTTATTTAGACTAGTAGTAGGTTTAGTAGCCATGGGAAATACTTATAAAAATATATAATTAAGGTTAATATCCTTATTTTTTAGTAAACTATTTTTTTATAAAAGACAAGATAAGGCATTTACTACTATATTTATATAACCAGGTTTATAAAAGACCCAAAGTTTAAACTATAAAATATATTAAAATACTTAAATTAAATAAAGATTTAGGCACTTAAGTATAATAGTATTAAGTAAGGTTTACTTTATAATACTAATAATAAAAGAATAATTTATATAAATAACAGGTGGAACCTTTAAGTTTATAAAATTAAAAAGATAATAAATTTTTTTAAGAGTCTAGACAAGACAAGAAACCTTAAGCTTGGTAAGCTAGTAGTAAGTTTTAGCTAGAGTTAAAGTTTATAAAAGAAATATAACTAGCTAAACTTAAGTTCTTGGTAAAGGAATAAATAGTACTTTATAAATTTATTTAGCCTTAATATAATAAATTATAATATTATAACCTTTTTTTAAAGTATTAAGGTTAATATAAAGGCACTAGTCTAAATTAAAATAAACTAGAAACTAGGGACTAGTAAATTTATTCTAGAGTTTCTTAAAGGTAGTAATCTCCTAGTTTATTAAATTAGTTACCTTTATTAATTTTAAGTATTTAGCCTATAGCTAGCTACCTTTAGCTAGTAACTTTTAAAAAAGTAAGACCTTTTATTACTATAATAAATTAAAATATTTAGTAAAGTATTTAATATAATAATAAAAGTAACTAATAAGACCAAGGTAGTACTCCAGGTCTTTTAAGGTTTTAGGGAACTAGAGGTTTTAAATAGTAGCAAGTTTTTTTTTAGGTATTAATAAACCTAGATTATTAACTTGCTAACCTAGTAATTATATAAATAAAAAACTAATAAATGCCTTCTTAGGCTTAAGCTTAATATTAAGCTATTTAAGTTTCTAGAATACTATATAAAGGTAGATAATATATTCCTTTAAAAAACTAGATATAATAATAATATTATTAATATAGGCTTGGTAGAAATCTTTAAACTTAAATAAATAAAGGTCTATCTAATACTAGATATAGGGAATAGAATTAATAAACCCTATTATAATAATATTAAAAACTTTCTAACCTTAATATATTACCACTACTAACTAATTTTAATACTTTTTTTAAATTAGCTATTAATAAAAAAACTTGCAAGTATTAATTATAGTAATAAATTAATAACTATAAACTATAATAATAATTTCTTCTTGCTAAGGTATAGGGTAAAGATCTAGTTTTACTTCCTTATTTATAGCATGAAAATTAATAATAATATAACCTTTTTATTTAGGTGGCCTATTATTTAATAAAATAGTTTACTAAATAATAAAAATAAAATAGGTAAAAAAAGTATAGCCTAGTACTTTTAATAGCTTCCCCATTTAAGCTAATAGCTTAAAGGTCTTATTAATAAAGTTATAATCTTTTTAACCCAGGTAATAGACTCTTAAAGTAAGAAGTTAGTCTTTTTAACTATTTTTTAATAAAATTTATATTTATTAATCTTTTAAAATATTAACTATACCTTTTATAGTAAATCCCTATATAGGATATTATTTTATAACTCTCTAGAGAGAATTTACATGTATGCTTCCAGGATTACTATATATAGTAATACCATTTTTTAAAGTATAGGTTTAATTTAAGCTTTTTTTAATAAGGAGTTTAGGGATGGCAACTTTAGCAAAGTCCCTACTTTACTTTTTAACTTTAATACTAACCTTCTATGCTTTAATTATTATATTTTTAATATACTAGTAATATTAATTACTAGGAGCTTTATTTTTAATTTTAAAATTTACTTTTAAAAAGGTAAAAGGCTACTTTAACTATATACAAGCAAGTTTTACAACTTTAGGCTTAACCTTAAAAATTAATAGGAAGTTAAAGTTAGTAATTATCCCTAGCCTTGCTTTGCAAGTAATAATAATAGGTTTAAAAAACTTATTAGCTACTTTAATAAATAAGAAACTAGTATTAACTAGATAATAATAGGTTATTAAACTTTTAATTTTATTATTTTTAGTAAATTAAGCATGGGAAGTAAATAAAAGGTCTTAATTTATAAAAAGTTTAGTCTTTACTAAAATTAGGATTTAAGTATAAGAATAAGGAGGTATAATAACCTTTTTTATAGTATAAACAGGAAGTTTAGCAACTTAATTTAACTTTACTTAATAATAAATAGGGAAAGCAAGGTCTTAATAGGAACTAATAGAAATTATTCTAGCTTTAAAATTAAACTTAAAACTTTTATAAATAAATACTTTAGTTTTAACTAGCAAGTTTGGCTTTATATTATTTATAAGGTAGGCTTAAATTTTAATCTTAGTAAATAATAAAGTATTTTTAATTATAATAAAAGAACTAGAATTAAGAGCTATAGGGAAGTATAGGTTAAAACAAGTAATTTAATTAGTCTAGTAATAAGAACTAATATCCTTAATAAAAACTAGGAACTTAGTTTACTTAATCTTAACTTTAAGTATAGCTTTTAAAAATATAGAGTTTTTAATAGTTATTAAATATCTAGTATTTAAATAAACCTTGGTATAAGTTTCTATTATATTAATACTAACCTTGGCAATAGCACTTTACCAGGTTTAAAGTAAAGAGGAGTTTTTAAAATAATTAAATTTAATAATATTTCTATAATAAATAGTAAAGGCAATAATTTTAGCTTTTTAAAGGCTAATAAAGGGTACTACTAGTAATTAATTTAGGGAACTAGTAAATATAAAGCTAGGGCATTTAAAAAGGTGGTAATGCAAAGTATTCCTTAAGGAGAATTTAGCTTTATAAAACTTATAGGTAGTAATAATAGTTATGGGTTTAACTTAAACCAAGCAAGTATTAATAGTAAAGGTATTATTTTTAAAGTTCTTATTCTCTTTAGTGGCAAGGGCTTGTTCTTTAAACTTAGTAGCAGGTTCTAGTACCTAGGGTGGAGTTTAAATAAAGTAAGCTAGTATAAAACCAGGTATAAAACTAGTAGGTAAAATTTATAAAGTATAAAAAGTAATAGGACCAGCTTTAGGATTAAGATATTAAATAAAAAAAGTAGAGTTTTTTAAAGGGTTAGTAGTATTAATAAAGTAGGCTTTATATTAGTTTTAGGGTTAATAGTTACTCTTTTTATTTTTATTTAAAGCATTTACTACCCTATTAAAATTCTAGGAGTTTTAATTATATTACTAGGATTACTAGTAGTTTAACAAGTTCTATAAATTTAATTAATATTAAAAATTTAAATTTAGGATTAGGGAATAGTATAACAAGTTTAACTAAAAGGACTAGTAGGCTTGCTATGGCTATACCAGGTTTTAATAGTATAAACTAGGGAAACTATTTAGCTAGTAAATAGGCTAGTAATATAGGCTAGTAGTAACAGGACTTGTATATTAGTTAGCTATAAGGTTTAAAAAATACCCTTAATTATTCTAGGGACTAGAGTTTTTAGGACTATTATTTTTGGCTGCTTTCTTACTATTATACTTTATAAAAATATTTTACTAGACATATTAGTATTACTTAAGTTTCTTAATAAATAATATTATTATTATATTATAGTTAGGCATAGGAATGTTATACTAAAGGTTTAGGTTAAGATAGTTAAAAATTATAGTTATTTAATTAAAAGGCTAATTAATATTAGTAACATGGTAATAGTAAATAATTTTTTAAGTAAATAACTATAAAGTTTTACTAGATTTAATATCCTTGTACCTGTAAAATAGAGTACTAAGCTTTTTTAAAGCAGCTTAGGTATTTAGCTTAAAGTAAGTAGCTAAAGATTAAAGCTAGCCAACTTTTATAAAAGTATTTTACAAGGCTATTTTTTAAAGCTTATCTAGCTATATTATAAATTAATTTAAAGTAAAATTATGTAGGCAGGCTTAAATATTAAATTTAACTATTAGTTTTCCCTTTATAGCCATAATATTATAAATTTAATTAATAAAAATATTAATGTCCTTATAGTATATTACATTGCCTATTTATTTAATAGTAATATTATTAGCCATGTCAGGCTAGAAGTAGCCAATTTCTTCTATTTTCTAGTAACCACTAAAACTAGCTTGGTTCTAGTAGTATAGATTGGGGAGCTGGCCAGGAGGTCTAGGGAATAAAGGTCCAGGGGGTCCAGGAGGACCACTAGGGAAGCCACCACTACCAGGGCTGTTAGGAGGACTACTAGGGGGTCCAGGAGGTAGAGGTCCACTAGAATAGAAACTATAAGGATAGACTAGAGGAACCAGGGGGACTAGAGTGGCTGGGTTTGCTAGAGTCTGGTTTAATAATATAGGCAAAACTGGCTAAGTTGGTATAGCAGGGTTTAGTGCCTGGTTTCTAGGATTATTTTATATATATGGGTTTTTATTAAGGTTAGGCCCTAGGGTAAATTAATATTTAATTAAGTCTAACCTTTTATTAGCTATAGTTTAACCTTGCTATAGAGCTTTAAAAGCAAGGCAGTTCTATTTTAATACTTAAAGAACTTTGCCAAGACTAGGTTTAGTAGGTCTCTTAGTAGGTCTTTTAGCAGCAGTAGTAACTATACTAGTGTGATAACACTCATAGCAACGAAGTCGATTGCATTGTTCCGCGGGCCAGAATTGGCCCGCTGGCGACGAAGTCGCAGGCCAGAGGCCTCGACTGCCGCCTGCCTTCCCGTCCATGTGAGACGGGCTTTCTACTGCTATTTATCTACCGTAACAAGAGAGAGGATCTGCACTCTCGCCAAGGTCGGTGGCTCTAGCCACCATCCTCGCCCATCTCGAGTTGGTTAGCCAGTGGGCTTGCCTTCCTCAAGGTGGTCAGCTGACAACCTTGCCAGCCATGAGTTGTAGCTGCCCCAACCTTGATAATAGCAATCCATGGCTAATATCACATCCTCCCCCACCTGAATTAGAAGTCGCCCTTGACGACTTGTACAGAATGCAAAAACATAAGTATATAAAGGAAAGGGGAGGGTTATTTAAACACCTTTATTAATACTGCCTGGCTACCAGCAATCCACATTCCTATCCTTTATATCAAGTGTCTTCTTATTCACTCCAATGCCTGGTACCTCCTTCTTTAATATCCAAGTCCAGCTGGTAAATAGGACTATACCATGGGAGAGTTTTATTATTATAACACGTAGCGCGAAGGTTAAGAGGCTAATCTAAGTTGTGAAAGTGTTACACATAGTTATAGGGAAGAGTATTTTAGTAATATTAAACTAAGCAAGGCCCTTTAGCCTGCTGGGACAAAGGTTTGTCCAAGGCAAGAGATATATTACCTGCCTCTAGTTGTTCACCTTTAAACCACTTCCACTTCTTAGATCCACTTATATATTAATTATTGCGCTTTGTAAAACAAGAAGACCTTACCTCCTTTTTTATCCTCTTCTCTAGAGTATTAAATGGTTAGTGCTTGTGGTTGTAGCTAGTAAGAGAGTCTAGATAAATATTATTAAATTCATGGGGAAATAATATTATTCTTATCTAGTTCCTAGAGCAATAGTGACATGTTAAAGAAATACTCTTAATAATATATTTACTTACACCCTCCTGGCGTGAACTTAATATACTATAATAATACCTTACTTAGTGCAAACTCTCTTTTTTTTTTCCTTGGTCCTTTAATAATTCTTGTTTTTCCTTGCTCTTTGCTTGTTATTTATATTCCTCCTAGACTTATTTTAAGTACTACTAATATAGTTGCAACCCATAGTTTACTAAAAAAGAAGGACAAAGGCAAAGGCCAGGAGAGGACTACCAAGTTGTCACCTCCTCCAGCTTACTTGTAAAAAGGGAAGTCCATAAGTCTAAAAGAAATAGAGTCAAGTGAGTTGGAAACTTGCATTAAACTGCTATCTATAACTAATTATAGTATAGGTCCCTCTCTTAAAGGCATGGAAAAGCTTAAGAAATTTAGTTACCTTCCCAAGCTTCAGGATTTAAAGTGGCTTTTTTACCTACTTGGTAGTAAACATATTTGTAAACCTGCTAGTAAAGAAGAAATTAGTGCTCTCCTTTTGGCTAAAGTTAGGAAGATTTTTAATAATAAAAATGCCTGCTTAGGTTGTACTTGTAGTGCTAGCCTATTTTATATTTATATTATTCCATTAATTTTTAAGGGGTAGTCTTTCTTCCATGGCTCTTGCACTTTATATATCTAGAGATATAAAGTAGTAACTTGCAAGTATTATTTTAATAAGACTAGTCCTTGGACTAAAGAGCTTACCAAGTAAGAATTTCTCTAGCCCTAGAATAAGGCTGGCATTTAATATATGTAGACTTGTCCTTAAGTTTCCCTCCTTTAAACAAGCTTAGGAAGCTGCCTTTTATAAGGCTTTAGCATCTTATGGTTCTATTAGTAATACAACAAATATTTTTACTATGGGCTCCCCTTTTATTAGTTTGTTAAGCACTCGTGTTTGCCCTTGCCATTCCCTAGATAGGGATATCCTAGCTTGGGATATCCCTTTATTATAGTAAAGCAACCACAAGTATCTTAAAAAGGTTTATCAAGATTTGTTAAAGTTCCTTGTAAACATGTAAACCTGCTTGTTCCTTCTTGGTAGGCATAATACTCCTTTTAAGCATGTTTTTTAGTTACATGCTACTAAAGAGCTTTGTTTAGCTATTAGTCTCTTATTAAAGGTAAGTTTCTATACTTGTCTACACCCCTGTATGTCTTGGCAAGCTACTAAATTATATTCCTTGCTACTATTAATTTGCTAGTTTTACTATCTTGATACTAGTTATACTTTTACTATTCTTGCTTGCAAGTACTAGTTAACATGGTTAGGCTTTATAGCTATTTATTAAACTTTCTAGTAATAAAGATAATAAGGACTTTAAGTTAAGTAATACCAACTCTATAGATAACCAAGTAACTATTACTTTTAATAGTCCTAAATAGCAATTAAATAATAGTTTATCTTTGGCCTTGGGTAGTGTTGGAGCTCCTTTCTTAAGTCCTTTTATTAGCTTTGGGTTGGGAAGTCCTAGTTGTCTAAAATGGCCTTCTTTAGCTATGGGCAGCTATTTAAATGGCTCCCCTTTAAAGAAGCTTGTATTAAGTCCTTAGGTACTCTGCAAGGCCTGTCTTGTTACTGCCAAGAAATATTATTTGGCATTATTATAGACCCAAGCTAATTAGGATGGTAGCGAGAATATTAGTGCTAATAAGGATGCAGAGATGGGAGATAATATATAGGGGCTTGGTACCCTATTTTACCTTTAGGCACTTTTATCTTAGTATAAGTTAGTTATTTAAATAAAGGAAATTTTGTCAAGTAAAACTCCTCCTCTTGCAGCTATAACTATCCCAATTACTCCTATTAACAAGGAATAACCATGGCAAATAGCCTGTTAAAGTCAGCCTGTTTGGCATCCCTCCCAGGTTGTCTCCTTGTCAGGGGTTTGCCTGGCCTTCCTGCTACTTTGTTAATATTTAAGATAGGCAAGTCTCCCTGTGGTTCCTATTCTAGATCTAATATTAACTCTTAAACACGCTTTATAAAAGTGTGTGATTCTTCCATGGGGGGTGCTGTTGTCAAGATATTCTTCTATTAATTTAAATATCTGCCCTTTACCCTACAGCACTTTTTAAGCTTCTTAATAATATTTTCCTCCCCTACTTTGCCTAAATGCTTACCTAAGCATTTATAATAGTCCTATTTAGCTTTTGTTATTATAGAAAGATTTAAATAGGGAGGGATGGCTGGCTTGACAGCCTTTAAAATCTATTAAACCTCTACAGGCTTGGCTAGTTTCAAGCCTGCCTTTTTTAACTTTACTTGCATGCAAGTACTTGACCATAGCCTCTTAGGCTTGTTAATTTTGGCTTTAATAAGCCTTACTTTGTTTACAAGGTTATAGACCACGTGACTATTTAGTTTTTAAAGGGTATAGGTACCAAGTAGATGGGACTTTAAGACTTTATAAGGCCCAAACCACTTACTCTGGAATTTCTATGGTATTTTATTGTGTACAAGGACCTAGTTGCCCTTCTTAAAGCTGTAATACTTAACAAGATTATTATGGATAACCTGTTGTTTAATAGCATGCTTTAATAACCATTTATTTGCAAGTGCTCGCGCATGGTAAATACAAGATACTTGGTCCTCCTCCTGGACGCGCTTTATTAAGGTGCTGTCCTTGGGGAGTTAAGGCTTGATACTATAAACTAGTTTAAAGGGGCTAACCTTGCTCATACTATAAACATGAACTCGGGTGGCAAGTATAGCTTGGGAGAGATATTTATCCTAGAGCCATGTTAGTTTGCCTATTATTATCTTTGTTAACATGGTGCCTAGAATGCTGTTTAATTATTTAATATAACTATTTATTCTTAAATAATATGGTGTCATGACCCTGTATTTAGCTTTTAAGAGTTAAATATAATAGGCAATAACCTTTAACAAGAGGTTAAGTCTATTATTTAATATTAACTCTGCCATTGCCCTATAGTAAATAAAGATCTCTTTATGCAGGAATATGGCAATAGCCTTATTAGTTACTTTAGGAACTACTCTGGCAACTAGCCAACCAGTCACATAGTTAATCACTATTATAATCTAGTTATTCTTATTTAGCATGATTAGTAGTTATCCTATTAGGTTAATTCCCTATTATTTAAAGGGCTAAATATTGCCTCCAAATATATAAAATTATTTTTCCTGCTCTAGACTTTGCTAGGAGTACTATAAAACTTGGCATATAGAATATTATTAGGCTACTATTTAAATGTCCTTGCATATTAAGAGCCACCAGGCATGGTTCCTAATTACTTTTAGGAGTCCAGGGAAACCCAGGTAACTATAAGAATTGTGCATTTATTGCATAAACTTTTCATGGAATACTATTTAAAGGAATAGTAAGGTGTGCCCATCTTCCTTAATATATAGCAAGACTGGTCCCGACCTATTTAAATTATCCTTTAATAGATTCTTAAGCCAGAATCTAGCTGTGTCCACCTAGATGCGCTCGGCCAATAACTTATCTTCTAGTAGTTAACCCTATTATAGGTATGCAATTATTACTTTTTCCTAACTATTCTTAGCATTCTCTTTTACTAATATACTAAATATTGTCCCTAGAGTATTATTCACCCACTTGTCTACTATTTGCTAATCCTTCTTGCTTCTGGCATTTACTAGTCCTTTACCCATGAAGTCTAGTTATTAACTAATTGCATCTGGTACCACCACCTTAGTGCCAGGGTGGTATTAAATGGCAAGATTATAGGCTTGGAATTTCTTAATCTAGTATACAAGCCACTTTAAGTATACTTGTATTATTATAAGGTATTTAAGACTTTTATAATTTATTAAGACCTTTATCTTAGTTCTATTTTTAATATAATAATCCCACAGGCATAGGGCTTCCTTAATTGCCAGGAGCTCCTTCTCCTGTGTTGGGTAATTATATTTTGCATTATTTAATTTTTAACTATTAAAGGCCATAGGGTGCTATTTGCCATTATTATCCTCTTGGCTTAATACCATGCCAACCACCTATTTAAAAGTATTGGTTTTAATCCTAAAGCACTTCCATGGCTTGATAATCTTAAGTAATAGGGCTGTAGTAAGAGCTTTCTTAAGCTGGTTAAAGGCTATTTCACATTGGGCACTTTATATAACCTCCTAGTATTTCTACCTTTATAAAGACGCGTCCTTTTCTTTAAGGAGTTCATGTAGTAGCGCTGCAATCTTAGCAAAGTTCTTAACATACTTTTAATAGTATATTGCTAGCCCCAGGAATCCTTAAATATAATAGATGTTCTTGGGTTAAGGCCACTCTTTAATAACCTTAAGCTTGGCAGGGACAGGCCTAGCATATCCTTAACTAATAATATAACCACAAAACTCCAATTCCTCTATACTAAACACGCATTTTAACCCTTTTACAAACAATTTATCTCTTTAAAGAGCTGCCAGGATTGTGCAGATATGTTCCTTATATTCCTTCCAGGTCCTTAAAAAGACTAAGATATTGTCTAGGTAAATAATATAAAACCATCCCAGGTAAGGTGCAAGAACATGATTTATTAGTATTTAAAAGGTAGCAGGTATGTTAACTAACCTAAAGGGCATTACTAGGAACTTAAACTTGCCAAAAATGGTGTTAAAGGCTATCTTTTAAATTAATAATTCCCCTATCTAGATCTGCCAGTATCCCAACAAAAGATTAATTTTTAAGAGGTATTTGGCAGGGCCAACCATGTTAATAAGGTTAGTAATCTAGGGCAGGGAATAGCTATTCCTTGTAGTCTTTTTATTTAGCAGATAGTAGTTAATATATATTCTTTATTTGCCTCCTAGTTTAGGAGCAAAGATAACTAGAAAACCCCATGGGCTAGCAAAAACTCGCACAATCCCCTTTTTAAGAAGCTTGGTAAGTTGCTTCTTAAGCTTGTCAAGCTTTTCCTATAATAATAAATAAAAGGGTTTATTAATTAAAGGCAAGTTATTTATCTTAATATTATGTATCATGTCTCTCCTAGAAGGTAGTATTAGTAGGAGCTCTTCTTTAAAAATATCCACAAATTCCCTAAGGATGGTGTTAACCTTGCTCTTTATATCTAGAGATCCTGGTCCCTTTATTTCTAGTTAAATTACTACAAGGAATACTTTGTTCCATTATTTCTTTAATAACTTTGTAGCCTGTTTGGCCAATATTAAATTAATTAATATATCCCTACTACTAATATAATTGTAAAGATTTACTAGGTAGATAATAAATACCCTTGCCCCTATTAGTAATTGCAGGCAAATAATAGCCATCTTTTAATTAATATGTGGATTATAATACTAGAGCTAGTTCTAACCTAGTATAATATTATGGTTAGGGAGCTCTAATCCCTATATTTTAATGTTACCATGCCACTCCCCAAGGGTTAGTGGTAGCTAGTAACAACCTTTTGTGTGTAGTTAATTTTTATTTACAACTTTTATATATAATTTGCCATAGTGTTGGTTAACTTAATATTTTTAAAATTACTTGGCCACCCTTATTAATATAAACAAGTGGCTTGATCTGGAATTAACAAGAATCTTTATATACTTTTTAATAGTGTTAATACCAACCTTCCCCTAATATAAGGCAAGGTTATTCCCAATTACATGCAACTTAGTATTGGTGTCCTTTAAGGGTAATTCTGCACTAGTATAGACACTTTTAAATATAAGATCTAGGGTATTAGTAATTGGTATTATCTCCTCCAAGGAAGCCTTGACTATCTTGACTACTAGTGCTTCCTTATCTAGTGGCCAGTGTCTTTTTCCTTTATTATTAAAGTAGGTTTCTAGTCCCTTGTGCACTTCTTAGCATTATAGTTTTTACTACTATAACTAAAGCAAGCTTTGTTCCTTTGGCACCAAGGTTTCTAACCCTTTAAGTTTTTCTTTAGTAGATTTAAAGCTATAGCTATAGCATCTAGCTATATAGCATTAGGGTTACTTATTAGTATTAAGTTATTTTAGTGAACATGTCCAGCAAGGGCAAACCCTTGCTTATAGAGGGCGCAATATTGTACCAATTTATTAAAGTCTTTAGGCCAGTAAATATCCTTGGTAAGGGCAGCTTAAATCTTTATATTAAGACCTGTCTTAAACTTTTTCATAATATATTATTTATTATAGGGGGGCTGAATTATAGCAGCGGCCAGGTATAAATAGCTGGCATAGTTTTAAATTGACAAGTTGCCCTGCAAGTAGTTCTTGAATTTCTTATACCACTTCTCTTTACTAAGGTATTCTTGGAAATTCTCTTGAATCTAGTTCTTAAAGGCTTTATACATGTCCCACGTGGTGGCCTTTCTATTTTAGACAAGCTCCTTATAAGCCAACATTTGCCATTTGGCCAAGCCTGTAAGGCGCTATTTTGTAATAGTAATCTTTTTAAGGTTATTAGGGTCCTTGCTAGCTAGAATATGCTTGTCTTTAAAATAGCGTCTGGCATCCTGGAGCCAGTAATTGGCTGCATTATTGCTAAATACTCCCAAGTAGGTAGGGATGGGTTCTAAATCTCCTACCTTTTAATATGGCCTGGCACTTATATTATTTATTATTATATTTAGGTTTATAGTTCCCTTAGCAGGTAAATTCCTATTTTATTAGGGGGTTTAACTGCTTTAAGCAGCTTGCTGCAGTATTAGCATTTGTTAACCTTATTAGGCAAGGAATTGGTTATTTTGCTAGCCAAATAGTTGGGTATTATAATATGTCTAACCCCCTAGTCCTATGGCCAGCCAAAGATTCCTGAATACTGGTGCCTAGTAGTCTGGGGGAGCCTTAAATATAGCTCCCCCACCAGTCTCCATCATGGGTTGTTGCTGCTGGGAGTTAGTAGGAATGGGGTGGTTCTAATAATTAGCCATGTTGCTCTGGCTAAGGTCTTTTTATTAATAGGTTTATAGAGAATTAGGAGATAGCTTGAAATCTCCTAGTCTCCCTTTCCTTGACAGTGTTTTTATATAGTGTTATCCTTGCTTTAATTAACTAGGCTTTGCCAGCAAGACTAGAGCCAGGTTCCTCTTGGCAGGGTCTTGTGGTATGCTAGTCCCTTCCTTCCTAACCTTTATATAGTAGGGAGGGTGCAAGGGGTGTAGCAACATTTGCCTATTTTAACAAGCCCCTTGCTTGTTAAAGCAGTCTCCCTTTGTTCCTTAGGTCTCTTAGGCAATGCTGCCCCTTTAACTTCTCCAAGGACAGCTAGAGACATGCTACTAGATATAATAACACTTATAGCAATGAAGTCAATTGCATTGTTCCACGGGCCAGAATTGGCCTGCTGGCGACGAAGTCGCAGGCCAGAGGCCTTGACTGCCGCCTGCCTTCCCGTCCATGTGAGACGGGCTTTCTACTGCTATTTATCTACCATAACAAGAGAGAGGATCTGTACTCTTGCCGAGGTCGGTGGCTCTAGCCACCATCCTCGCCCATCTCAAGTTGGTCAGCCAGCGGGCTCGCCTTCCTCAAGGTGGTCAGCTGACAACCTCGCCAGCCGCGAGTTGTAGCTGCCCCAACCTCGATGATAGCGATCCACGGCTGATATCACACTAGAACCACTTATAATATTTAAAGCCATGTTATTTAAAGAATAACTTTGCAAATGGCTTGTAAAGCTAAACTCTTAACTTTTTTAGGGGTAGTATAAACAAGGGCTGGTATTAAAGTAGCAGGATTAAGGTTAAATAATAAAAGGAGGATTATTAAATTTAATTTCTTGGTTTTAAACTTTAGGAACCTCCTAGGGTTTGGGGGCAGCTTAAACCTTGTTATTTTACTATAAAAAAGCGCCAGGAACCTTTAGGCTTGGTTTTAAAGTAGTACTAAAAGCAGGAAGTTTAGTAAATAAGTAGCAAGGTTAGGCAAAGAAAGTAGGAGTTTAATAAATTAAGGCTTTTTAAATAGTGGGAGGATCTTAAAAATTAATAAAGGTTTCTTAAATAGGTATTAAAGCTTGATCTTTAGTATTAAAAGGTTAGTATTTTAATTAGTTAACTTTAATAAAGCTTTCTTTACTAGCTTGCTCTTTTAATATTAGATTTACTAAATAAAAAGGTCTTTTTCCTTTAAATTAATAGGAAGAAACTAATGCAAAGCAAGAACTTTAGCCTAGTAGTCTTATAGGATTAGTAAAGTTAGCCTAAGGATTTAAATACTAATAAATATAGTTAACAAAGTTAGGCAGGATATCAAACGCAAGGCGTTGATTCGTGGATTCTGATGAAGTTGTTCTATTCAGGCTATCGAAACCAGGAACTGAAAGCTAAGCTCCGGAACTGACTAATATCTGACTAAGAAACAGTAAACAACATTAGAGTTCCATGGAACTGGCGGAACCTGCAATAGTGCCACAAACAAAAGAAATAATATTATCCTTAATAAAAATATTAAATACAGGCTATTATTCCATAACTTTGTTAGCTTGCTTATCCTTGAATTCCTTAATCACTTTGTCAGCCTGGATATTATTGGCGCGGACCTATTTATTATGGTTAGAAGAATACCCATACCAATAGATTAGGTATTGCAGAACCAGCTTCTAGGTTTAACTAACTTAAATCTAGTGTTTCCCTATTATTTAATTAACTTCCCAAACCTCTTTATTAGCTTTATTAATAATGGCTAGAGGTTCTAGAGGTTGCCAACCAAAGGGATTATTAAAGCAAGTGGAATTGGAAGCTTGCTTGGTTTTATTAGTAGGTGCCAGCTTGAGTTGGGCAATAGAGAATACTAGATAAATATTCTATTTAGCAGGCAGGTTTCCAAGATGGTACGCCAAACGGCCGATTTATTTAACCACCAGGAATAGTCCAGCAAACTAGCGGGCGAATTTGTGCAAAGACTGCGCGCGTGGTAAGGTATAGCCCTTATATAGGCAAATATAGGCCAGGTCTCCAATATTTATTTTTATAAGCTTGTATTTCTAATTATAGCTTTGCTTCATGCAAATTATGGTGAACTTTAAGGCTTCTTTAGTGTCTAGACAGGTAGTGAAATCTTGCTTAAACACGCGCTTTAAAAAATGCTATAGTTATTATAGCTTGAGACCAAATAAAAGCTTATATAGTAATTCCTTTATAAAAGCACTAATAAAAGAATTTAAAGTACTAATAATAGATAGTAACTACTTAATTTAATAGTTGTTAAAACCAAGGGTACAGGCGTGGCAAATTATAGTTTTAATAACTTGGATAAAGTATTTAGTCTAACTATTTAATTATGGATAATAAGTAGTAGTGTACCACTAGTTAATATTTAACTTTGTAAACATCCCTTTCTAAAAACTAGAAGTAAACCAAGGATCATGGTTGCTAATAAACACTCGGGGCAATCCCTAATTATATTCCTTAAAATACTTTATTATTTTTAAACCCTAATTGGCAGCTATTATCTTTATATGCCCAGGGATTAAGCTAATATACTTAGTAAATTTGTTAATAATAACAAGCAATATATTATACCCATTATTTAGTAAAAGGCAGATAATAAAATTAATAGTAATAATATTAAAAGGAACTAGGGCAGGAATAATTAGCTAAAGTAAGCCAAAAGGCTTGTAGCAAGAGAAGGTATTACCTTAATATTTAAGGCAAAAATAAATATATTTGCAAAGTATTTAACAACCTTTATATATAGCAAGACCTTTTATATGGTTGGCACACTTGTTAAAACCTTGGTAACTACTCTAGTTATAAACTAGGAGGAAAACCTCCTTTTAAACTCTATAAGGAATATAGAGTCAAGGTTTGTTAAAAACTAAGGGGCAACCAGTTTTAGAATTATCCATAAGATCTTGTTTTACCAAGTAAAGTAAACCATCTTTATACTAGTAAGGTAGATTGGCAGAACCTTGCTTTATAGTTTTAATAATTAGCAAAGCCCAAGGATCCTTCGCGTAGCCTTAATAAATGCGCTCCTTAAAGCCACTAGAGAACTAAATCCTAGTAGCAGGAGGGTTATTTAGACCAGCAGTAGGTTCAGTAGCCGCGGGGAATGCTTGCAGAAATGCGTGGTCAAGGTTAATGTCCTTGTCCTTTAGTGAACCATTCTTCCGCGGAAGACGAGACAAGGCATCTGCGACTATGTTCGTACGACCAGGTTTATGGAAGACCTGAAGTCTAAACTGCGAAATATATTAAGATGCTTAAATTAGACGAAGATTCAGGCGCTTAAGCATGATGGTGTTGAGCAAGGTTTGCTTTGTGATACTAATAGTAGAAGAATAATTTATATAAACAACAGGCAGAACCTTTAGGTTTGTAAAATTAAAAAGATAATAGATTTTCTTAAAAGTCTAGACAAGACAAGAAACCTTAAGCTTGGTGGGCTAGTAGTGAGTTTTAGCTAGAGTTAAAGTTTATAAAAGAAACATGACTGGCTAAACTTGGGTTCTTGGCAGAGGAATAAATAGTACTTTATAGATTTATTTAGCCTTGGTATAATAGACTATAATACCATAACCTTTCCCTAAAGTATTAAGGTTAATATAAAGGCACTAGTCTAGATTAAAATAAACTAGAAACTAGGGACTAGTAAATTTATTCTAGAGTTCCTTAAAGGTAGTAATCTCCTGGTTTATTAAATTGGTTACCTTTATTAATTTTAAGTATTTAGCCTGTAGCTAGCTACCTTTAGCTAGTAACTTTTAAAAAAGCAAGACCTTTTATTACTATAGTAAATTAAAATATTTAGCAAAGCACTTAATATAATAATAAAAGTAACCAATAAGACCAAGGTAGTACTCCAGGTCTTTTAAGGTTTTAAGGAACTAGAGGTTCTAGATAGCAGCAAGCTTCTCTTTAAGTATTAATAAACCTAGACTATTAACTTGCTAACCTAGCAATTACATAAATAGAAAACTAATAAATACCTTCTTGGGCTTGAGCTTAATATTAAGCTACTTAAGTTTCTAGAATACTATATAAAGGTAGATAATATATTTCTTTAAAGAACTAGACATAATAATAATATTATTAATATAGGCTTGGCAGAAATCTTTAAACTTGGATAAATAAAGGTCTATCTAGTACTAGATATAGGGGATGGAATTAATAAACCCTATTATAGTAATATTAAAAACTTCCTAACCTTAATATATTACCACCACCAACCAATTTTAATACTTTCTTTAAATTAGCTATTAATAAAAAAACTTGCAAGTATTAATTATGGTAATAAATTAATAACTATAAATCATGGCAATAATTTCTTCTTGCTAAGGTACAGGGTAAAGATCTGGTTCTACTTTCTTATTTATAGCATGGAAATTAATAATAATACAACCTTTTTATTTAGGTAGCCTGTTATTTAATAAAATAGTTTGCCAGATAATAAAAACAGGATAGGTAGAAGGAGTATGGCCTAGTACTTTTAATAGCTTCCCTGCCCAAGCCAATGGCTTAAAGGTCTTATTAATAAAGTTATAATCTTTTTAACCTAGGCAATAGACTCTTAAAGTGGGAAGTTAGTCTTTTTAACTATTCTTTAATAAAATTTATATTTATTAATCTTCTAGAATATTAACCATACCTTCTATAGTAAATCCCTATACAGGATATTATTCTATAACTCTCTAGAAAGAATTTACATGCGTGCTTTTAGGATTACTATATATAGTAATACCACTCTTTAAAGTACAGGTTTAATTTAAGCTTTTTTTAGCAAGGAATTTAGGGATAGTAACTTTAGCAAAGTCCCTACTTTACTTTTTAACTTTAATACTAACCTCTTATACTTTAATTATTATATTTTTAATATACTAGCAATACTAGTTGCCAGGAGCTTTATTCTTAGTCTTGGAATTTACTTTTAAGAAGGTAAAAGGCTGCTTTAACTGTGCACAAGCAAGTTTTATAACTTTAGGCTTGACCTTAAAAATTAATAGGAAGTTAAAATTAGCAATTATTCCCAGCCTTGCTCTACAAGTAATAATAATAGGTTTAAAGGACTTATTAGCTACTTTAATAAATAAGAAACTAGTATTAACTAGATAATTATAGGTTACTAAACTTTTAATTTTATTATTTATAGTAAACCAAGCATGGGGAGTAAATAAAAGGTCTTAATCCATAAAAAGTTTAGTCTTTACCAAAATTAGGATTTAAGTACAAGAATAAGGAGGTACAATAACCTTTTTTATAGTATAGATAGGAAGTTTAGCAACTTAATTTAACTTTACTTAATAATAAATAGGGAAAGCAAGGTTTTAATAGAAACTAATAGAAACTATTCTAGCTTTAAAATTAAACTTAAAACCTTTATAAATAAACACTTTAGTTTTAACTAGCAAGTTTAGCTTTATATTATTAATAAGGTAGGCTTAAATTCTAATCTTAGTAAATAGCAAAGTATTCTTGACTATAGTAAAAGAACTAGAATTAAGAGCTATAGGGAAGTATAGGTTAAAACAAGTAATTTAATTAGTCTAATAATAAGAACTAATACCCTTAATAGAAACCAGGAATTTAGTTTACTTAATCTTAACTCCAGGTATAGCTTTTAAAAATATAGAGTTTCTAATAGTTATTAAATATCTAGTATCTAGATAAACCTTAGTATAAGTTTCTATTATGTTAACACTAACCTTGGTAATAGTACTTTACCAGGTTTAAAGTAAAGAGGAGTTTTTAAAATAATTAAATTTAATAATATTTTTATAATAAATAGTAAAGGCAATAATTTTAGCTTTTTAAAGGCTAACAAAGGGCACTACTAGTAATTAGTTTAGGGAATTAGTAAATATAAAACTAGGGTATTTAAAAAGGTGGCAATGCAAAGCATTCCTTAAGGGGAATTTAGCTTTGCAAAACTTATAGGTAGTAATAATAGTTATAGGTTTAACTTAAACCAAGCAAGTGTTAATAGCAAAGGCATTATTTTTAAAGTTCTTATTTTCTTTAGTGGCAAGGGCTTGTTCTTTAAACTTAGCAGCAGGTTCCAGTACCTGGGGTGGAGTTTAAATAAAGTAAGCTGGTATAAAACCAGGTGTAAAACTAGCAGGTAAAATTTGCAGAGTATAAAAAGTAATAGGACTAGCTTTAGAATTAGGATATTAAGTAAAGAAAGTAAAGTTCTTTAAAAGGTTAGCAGCATTAGCAAAGTAGGCTTTGTATTAGTTCCAGGGTTAATAGTTGCTCTTTTTATTTTTATTTAAAGCATTTACTGCCCTGTTAGAATTCCAGGAGTTTTAACTATACTACTAGGATTGCCAGCAGTTTAACAAGTTCTATAAATTTAATTAATATCAGGAATTTAAATTTGGGATTAGGGAACAGTACGACGAGTTTGACTAAAAGGACTGGTAGGCTTGCTATGGCTGTACCAGGTTCTAATAGTATAAACCAGGGAAACCATTTGGCTGGTAGACAGGCTGGTAATACAGGCTGGCAGTAACAGGACTTGTATATTGGTTAGCCATGGGGTTTAAAGAATACCCTTGATTATTCTGGGGACTAGAGTTCTTGGGACCATTATTTTTGGCTGCTTTCTTATTATTATACTTTGCAGAAATATTTTACTAGATATATTGGCATTGCTTAAGTTTTTTAATAAATAATGCCATTATTATATTATAGTCAGGCATAGGAATGTCTTGCTAAAGGTTTAGGTCAAGACAGTTAAAGATTATAGTTATTTAATTAAAAGGCTAATTAATATTAGCAGCACAGCAATGGCAAATAATTTCTTGAGTGAATAACTGTGGAGTTTTGCCAGATTTAATATCCTTGTACCTATAAAATAGAGTACTAAGCTTCCTTAAAGTAGCTTGGGCATTTAGCTTAAAGCAAGTGGCTAAAGATTAAAGCTAGCCAACTTCCATGGGAGTGTTTTGCAAGGCCATCTTTTAAAGCTTATCTAGCTATATTATAAACTAATTTAAAGTAGAACCACATAGGCAGGCTTAAATATTAAATTTAACCATTGGTTCTCCCTTTATAGCTATAATATCGCGAATTTAATTAATAAAAATATTAATGTCCTTATAGTATATTGCATTGCCTATCTGTTTAATAGTAATATTATTAGCCATGTCAGGCTAGAAGTAGCCAATTTCTTCCATTTTCCAGTGACCACCAAAACCAGCTTGGTTCTGGTAGTACGGATTGGGGAGCTGGCTGGGAGGTCCAGGGAATGGAGGTCCAGGGGGACTGCCAGGGAAGCCACCACCACCAGGGCCATTGGGAGGACTGCCAGGGGGTCCAGGAGGTGGAGGTCCACCAGGATAGAAACCATAAGGGTAGACTGGAGGAACCGGGGGGACCGGAGCGGCCGGGTTTGCTAGAGTCTGGTTTAATAATGTAGGCAGAACTAGCTGAGTTGGTACAGCTGGGTTTGGCGCCTGGTTTCCAGGATTGTTTTATGCATGTGGGTTTTTATTAGGGTTAGGCCCTAGGGCAAATTAATATTTAACTAAGTTTAACCTCTTATTAGCTATAGTTTAACCTTGCTATAGAGCTTTAAAAGCAAGGCAGTTTTATTTTAATGCTTAAAGAACTTTGCCAAGACCAGGTTTAGCAAGTCTCTTGGTAGGTCTTTTAGTAGCAGTAGTAGTAACTATACTAGAACCACTTGTAAAACCTAAAGCCATGTTGTTTAAAAAATAACTTTATAAATGGCTTGTAAAGCTGAACTCTTGACTTCTTTAGGGGTAGTATAAATAAGGGCTAGTATTAAAGTAGCAGGATTAAGGTTGGATAACAGGAGGATTATTAAATTTAATTTCCTGGTCTTAAACTTTAGAAACCTCCTGGGGTTTAAGGATAGCTTAAACCTTGTTATTTTGCCATGGAAAAGTGCCAGGAACCTTTAGGCTTGGTTTTAAAGCAGGAAGCTTAATAAATAAGTAGCAAGGTTGGGCAAAGGAAGTAGGAGTTTAATAAACTAAGGCTCTTTAAATAGTAGGAGGATTTTAAAGATTAATAAAGGTTTCTTAAATGGGTATTAAAGCTTAATCTTTAGTATTAAAAGGTTAGTATTTTAATTAGTTAACTTTAACAAAGCTTTCTTTGCTAGCTTGCTCTTTTAATATTAAGTTTGCTAAATAAAAAGGTCTCTTTCCTTTAAACTAATAGAAAGAAACTAATATAAAGCAAGAACTTTGGCCTAGTAGTCTTGCAGGATTAGCAAAGTTAGCTTAAGAATTTAAATGCTAATAAATATAGTTAACAAAGTCAGGCAGGACTTTAAAATTTACCTGCTTAACTAGAGATAGGAATTCCTTAATATCTTGGTTTAGCAAAGTGTGGCTAATCTCCCAATTAGGTAGGTAGGCATGGTTCTTCGTGGATTTTAAAGGCAAGTAATTGGCTTGAAGATAATTAACAAAGTAAATTATCTATTTATTAAATTTATTAGTTTTTTAAAAATAAGAAATAAATAATTAAAAAGTAGCAAGTTAGTAGGCTAGTTTAGCTATATACTTTCCAGGTTTAACAGGCATTAAGTTTAACAAGATAGACTTTTAATTAGTAAACCAGGGTTTTAAAGATGCCATTAATATAGTTGGCTAAATAATACCTTGGTGGAGGAAGTGGGGTAATAACTAAAACTAGAGAGTGGGGTTTAAAGAAGCTAAGGTACAAGCTTTTAAAACTAGATAAACTAATATTTTAAAGGGGTAATTTACCACTATAATATTATAGTTCCTGGAAGTAAAGGTCTTAACTCCTAAAAGTGGTAAAGAATAGTAAAAAGGCAAACCAGTAATTAGGCAACCCATGATTAATAAAGTAGGCGCTGCCAGTAAAATATTAAGTAGAGATCCATAAACTTAATATTGTGGAGCATTTAGAAATAAAGTTAAAAGAATACTTGTAAAAGCCTAGATAAAACCAAGGACATGCTACCAATTATTAAATGCAAGGCGTTAATTCATGGATTCTAATAAAGTTATTCTATTCAGGCTATTAAAACCAGGAACTAAAAGCTAAGCTCCAGAACTGACTAATATCTGACTAAGAAACAGTAAACAACATCAGAGTTCCATGGAACTGGCGGAACCTGCAACACAGGACTTTAAGATTTACCTGCTTAACTAGAGACAGGAATTCCTTAATATCTTGGTTTAGCAAAGTATGGCTAATTTCCTAACTAGGTGGGTAGGCATGGTTCTTTGCAGATTTTAAAGGCAAGTAATTGGCTTGGAGATAATTAATAAAGTAAATTATTTATTTATTAAATTTATTAGTCTTTTAAAAATAAGAAATAAATAATTAAAAAGTAGCAAGTTAGTGGGCTAGTTTAGCTATATACTTTCCAGGTTTAACAGGCATTAAGTTTAATAAAATAGACTTTTAATTAGTAAACCAGGGTTTTAAAGATGCCATTAATATAGTTAGCTAAATAATACCTTGGTAAAGAAAGTAGGGTAATAACTAGAACTAGAGAGCAGGGTTTAAAAAAGCTAAGGTGCGAGCTTTTAAAACTAGATAAACTAATATTCTAGAGGGGTAATTTGCCACTATAATATTATAGTTCCTAAAAGTAAAGGTCTTAATTCTTAAAAGTAGTAAAGAATAGTAGAAAGGCAAACTAGTAATTAGGCAACCCATAATTAATAAAGTGGGCACTACTAGTAAAATATTAAGTAGAGATTTATAAACTTAGTATTATGGAGTATTTAAAAATAAAGTTAAAAAAATACTTGTAAAAGCCTAAATAAAATCAAGGACATGCTACTAATTATTAAATGCATGGTATTAATTCATGGATTTTAATAAAGTTATTATTTTATTCAGGCTATTAAAACCAGGAACTAAAAGCTAAGCTCTGGAACTGACTAATATCTGACTAAGAAACAGTAAACAACATTAGAGTTCCATGGAACTGGTGGAACCTGCAACAAGGCTTGCTTAAAAATTATTTTAATATTCTTATTTAAGTTAGGCTTTAAATTTATTACTAAATTTAATAGTAGAACTAGTATAACAGGCTTTAATATTAAGTAATATATTAAGGTTAGTTTTATAGGCTAGAAGTTAGTCTTTAGGTCTAGGTAAGTAAGAAAAAGTATTAGCAATAATATTAGTTTTACCAGGTTTATAAAAGATATTAAGTTTAAATTATTAAATATAATAGCTTGCCTATATTAAATAAAGGTTTAACTATTCTAGAGTAACTATATTAAATAATATATATTTTAAGATGCCAACTATAAACATATAATTTATATAAATAATAACTAAAAGATATAACATGTTAATTAGGTAATATACTTTTTAAAGAATTTAAATAAGGTAGGAGACTTCTAGTTTAATTAGCTAGTAATTTTACTTTATAAAAGTTAATACTTAAGATAGAAATAGGACTAGTTTTACTAATATATAAGCAGGTAAAATAGATAATAACTTTAGGTTTAAAAAACTATTAGTATTCCTTATATAAAATACTATAGTATTTATTTTCTTTATAAAAGTATTAAAATTAATAAATAAATAGTACTCTAGATTAAAATAAACAAGGAATAATAGGTTTAAAAAAGCTTTTTACAAGTAATTAAAGGCTTTCTTTTTAATAATAATAGGCTTTAAAACAGGTATTTATAAAGTATATTTATAACATGCTTGACCTTTAAAAGGTTTATTTTATAATAAAGTAGTCTTGCAAGCTTTTAAAGGTTTAGTAAATTTTATATAATTTTTAATATAAGAATAAAACTACCTAGTTAAGCCTAGGTAAATTTTTAAGGCTTAAAAGTTTTTTAGGAACTTAAGCTTTTAAATATTTTAAAGCTTTTTTTTTAAAGTATTAAAATCTAGTATATTTATTTATTAATCTAGTAGCTAGACTAAAGGAAAACCTAGAAAGGCTTTAACAAGTTTAAGTTTAATATTTAAGTTTTATAAATACTTAAATACTAGTTTTAAATAGTATAAATACTCTAGTAAGTTTTTTAAAGTAATAATAATATTATTAATATAGGCCTTATAAAACTTAACAAGGTCCTTAAGGTTTAAATTTATTTACTATTATATATATAAAATACTATTAATATAGCCTATAATTACTATATAAAAGACTTTTTAATTATAGTAAGTAATAATAATAAGGTAGTTTTAATAGTCCTAGTAAACTAGCTATTAATAAAAGAACTTGCAGGTATTAATAATATTAATATAATTATATTTATAAATTATATTAATAATTTTACTTTAACTTAAAATAAGATAGAGATTAAGGATAAATTTATAATTTAAACTATAAATATTAATAATAGCATGACCTTTTTTAATTAAAGAAATACTAGGTTTGCTTAATAGTATTAATCTCTAGATTATAAAAATAGGGTATTTAAAAGGGGTATAACTATTTATAAAAAATATTCTTTACTATTAATATAGCAGGTTAAATATAATATTAATATATTACTTATTTTTTAAACTAATATAATAAACTTAAGGTTTAAAAAGTTAGTCTTTTTATTCTTTCTTTAATAATATTTTTATTTATTTATTTTTAGGTATATTAATAGTTTTAATATTTATATTATCCTTGCTTGCCTAAATATTAAAGTAAAAGACTAAAAAGTTAAATTACTTAACTAGGTTAGGGTTTTAACTATAGACTATAATACTATTATAAAAAACTATAATATTTTTAAAGTCCTTTTTAGTAAAAAAATTAAGTAGGAGACTAGGCTTAATTTTAAAAGTTAATTTCTTTAAACTTGTAACTATAGTATAGTTTATAGTTATTTTAATAATAATATAATTTACTTCTAGAAATAAGTATTTAATAAAATTATAGTAGGATAAAGTCTTAATTTTAAATTTAATAAAAATTATTTAATTATATTAACAAGTAAGAACTTTAGCTTTAAAATTAATATAGTAGGCAGTAATATAGTTAAAATTAAAGACTTTATTTAAATAGTAATAATAGGTAACTATAATA
>NW_027396936.1:0-26668 GCF_047715825.1 Aspergillus stella-maris | reverse complement strand
AGCTATCTGTGGTCAGCGAGACCTTGGATAGACGAGCTAGAGGGCTCATGACCTGTCGGGAACTCGGAGGTGAGCGATCGCCCTGAGAAGCCCTTTGGATTCTCTATCTAGAAGGCGATCGGTGGAAAGTCAGTGGTGCGGAGAGCACGTGACCGCCAGCTGATGCCTGAGGCTATCTCAACATCTTTTATAATACTATTAACTTTAATAACCTTTTTCAAGGATTTAAACCAGCTAGTAATATTTGCCTTATCCTAAGCCTGCTTTTAATTAATTTTAATAGCTTAAAAATATTATTTTTAATAATTTAGATGGCAATCAAGCCAGTGCTTTAGTCAATATTCTCCTATAACTAGTGGTGGAGTTGATGGATTGGTATAAGATCTTTTTAGGATAGTATTAGCTGTATTTATAACTATTTAGGGTAATAGCTATATAAGGTAACCTTCTAGAGTATCAAGATACCTGCAAAGAGCCTTGTCTTCTTCTAAATTTAAGTTTAAATTGGTAGTGTGAAGGGCTAAAGTAAGACTTATATTTAATCTAACTAGGCCATGAACTGTGTACAAAAAGCTTGAAGAAGAAGAAGTTCTCCACGCGTGTTCTTCCGCGTTAACGCGCCGGCGTCACGTGGGCGGGCTCTGGCCTGTAACCCTACCGGGCACTGGCCCGTGATAATACCCCCCTCCTAGTTTAAGCCTTGTAAGGGGTACTATAACATGGTTATTATTATTAATTTATTGCTATATTATATTTAAAACAGGGCCATGTTACTCCTTAAAGATATCTAGTATAGTATAGTTTTAAACCAAGTCTAATCTCTCCCAAGTTTAGTGTGCCCATCCTGTCTATTTTACTAGTACTTTATTATAATATCCTTGTCCAACCTTCTTGTATTATATAGCTAGGATGTGTTTAACTTTATATTCATGCTCCCTATTAACCAATAGCGGGGGTGGCTGTATATTATCCATGATTTGGGACAGGAACAGGTCTGCCATGGCTAGATAGACAAGTTTTACATGGAAGACTAGGTGTATACCTGTAGGCATATTAAGTTAGATAGTATATGGTAATAGGATGTTTATTACCTAATAATAGCCATGTAGCTAGTCTAGCTTCTTTAATAGTTATTATATATATATATTTTAAAGGTTTAGCCAAACCTAATTATCCTTCTTGTACGCGGGAGCTGCCTATTATTATTAATTTATCTATTCCTCTTGCTAGGCCTGTGTAAAGGCAATAGTAGCTTGGGCCCAATTATTGGCTTTTTATAGGTAATTTATAAATATTTTACCTGCTAACCCTGGCTGTGTTAAAGTATCTTGTAACTAGGTTAATTTATTTAAGCTAATTAGGTTAACATGGTATTTATAAGTAAAGAAAAAGGGGGAGATTCCTGTAAAGGTAGTGTTATAGTTATTAATTATAATAGTAACTATAGATAGTAGCCCTTTTTAATTATCCTGCATGTATATATAAAATATATATAGGACTTATTTAATCTTTTAATTAGCATGTTCTATTATACTATTAATTTATAGGTAAAAAGTAATAAATAATTAGTACTAAATTAATAGTCTTTTGCAAATCCTTTCCTAGAAAGTATTAATAAACTAGGGGCCATGGTTACTTATAATAGCTAATAGGACTTTATAGTATATATAAAAGTATATAAGGAATGCCTTTGCCATATTTTTTACTATTATATTTTTTATTTTAATAAGAATAATACTCTTTATTAGCTAGTCTATTATTACCATGTAATTTATTACTCCTATAGGTCCTAAAGGTGGCAATCTAGTTATAAAGTTTATTAATAACTTGGCCTAGATTTATTAGGGAATTAGTAGTGGCTTTAATAATTTATACTTTATATTATGCCATACTAAGCTTTATTTATAAACTATATAATTTTAAAGGAAGTATTATATATCTTTTACTACTCCTGGCTAGAAAAACTATTAAAATAATATTAAATAAGTAGTATCTTATTTAGAATATATTATTACATGTAAATTATAAATCTTCTATATAATCCCTATATATAATATCTTGTTCTCTAGGATCTATACTTATTATTTAAAATAAAGTAACCCTTAATTATTTAAATAATATTTAAATAAACTTGTTTTAATATTTATTTTAGTGGTAACTTAGTGGTCTCCTTTTATAAGAACATGGGAAATTTATTAACATATTATATTAGTGGTCCTTGCTTTCCTTTATTTTACCTATAGTTCTAGTTCTTTAAAAAGGGGGACATCCTTCTTAAAATTAAGGTCTTCTTTTATTAACTATGGATTTACCTGTCTTGTCTTAACTTGTACTTTTTTAAGTAAAGTTTAAAAGTAATTTAATAGCCTTTTATTTATTATACTCTTAGGCATATTTTAACTTTACTATAATAGTATATCTAGCCTTGCTACAAGCTTACTAGAATAGTAATAAAGGTTAAAATTAAACTTTATTAAAAGGTCTGCCTAGTATATTTATTATTTATTAAGGTACTAGGGTTTACTAAAATACTATAGATTCTTGTAATTTATTATAATTATAAATTATAGTACTATCTTTAGCTTAGGCCTTTATTTATATAGTACTTATATAATTACTAGTAGCTCTTTATTATAAATCTTATAGTTTAACTTTACTAGTAATAGCCTTTAAAATAAGTAGGCATATAATTATAACTATTTATTAGGTCTATACTAGGACAGGACTGCGCCTGTTGCCTAGCTAGAGGCATTAGATTTTATAACTATTTTATATCCTTCTTTTAAATATACTAGGATTGGCATGTTAATAAAGAGGTCTTTTAGCTCTATAAATGCCTATTAATAGTTATTATCCTACTTAAAAATAGTGTCTTTCTTTATTAACCTGGTTAGGGGTGCTAAAATATTAGCAAATTTTAGTATAAATAGCCTATAAAAGTTTATGAATCCTATAAAGCTTTATATATTTTATATAAACCCTAGTATCTCCCATACTTTAATAGCTTTTATCTTCCTTAAATTAATATAAATACCCTTCCTAGCTTAAATAATAAAATTAAGGTACTTTATCAAGTCTTGATTAAACTTTAATTTTATAATATTATATTATAATCCTGCCTTATTTAACTTTTATAAAACCTTATTAACCTTTTACTAGTAGTTTACTAGTATTTTACTAGAGTAAATAATAATATTATTAATATATACTAATATAAAGTTATTTAAGTACTCTTATAATATTTAATTAATATATTATTAGAATATTACTAGCATGCCTATTAACCTAAATAGGGTAATATTTTATTTATAAAGTTTATAGCATGTCTAGAAAGCTATTTTTTATTTCTTGCCTAACTAAATATAAATTTTATAGAAAGCTATAATAATATCTAGCTTTATAAATTAACAAGTATTACTTATATTTTATAGTATCTCTTAAATTAGTAAAAGGGGGTAGCAATCTTTTATAGTCTATTTATTTAACTTTTAATAATTAATATAGAATTATATGTCTTTACCTGGTTTTTAAACTAGCAAGATTAGTACTACCACAGGTAATTGGCTTACTTGTATAAAGTTTTTTTTAAATAGGTCTATTAATATTTTTTGTAGGTAAAGGAGCTCCTTTTTATTCATGCTATAAAAAGGCCCATATAATAATAATTCTTTAATACTATTTTTATTTTATTTTAATAGTATCTAGTAATTAATTCCTAGTTAGTATAAAGATAGCTTATTAGCTAGCTACTAGCTAAAAATATCTAGCTATTGCCAATAGTACTTTAATAGCTTGTCCTTTAGGTTTATATACTTTTTTAGCTAGAGTGCCTTTTTAATATTATTTAATAAAACTTTGCCTATTTACAGGCGGCCTGGTATTAGTATGCTATATATAAGATAATAAGTTAATACTACTATTACTTATATAATATATATTGCCTTTACCCTAGTAGGTTTAATTATATAATCTGCTTAATTCCAGTATCTTGTTTATTTACCTGCCTTGGTAAAGATATCTAGATACCCCTTTCTTGCCAAGTACTTTCCTTATATATTATATAGCCAGGGGTCCCCAAGGATTAGGCTATTTATCTAGGGCCTGATAATATATATAAATACATGGCCTTGCTAATAGCCATGTATATTAAGGTTAAAGTATGTAACTTGGGTAATTCTGCCTTGGTCTAGTACCATGCTATTAAGAACTTATAGGTATATTCTAATGCACGGGAGGTTAAGTACTTAAACTAGAGATTTATTTACTATTACATAGTAATGGCAACTACTATTAACAAGGGCTTGTATAAACTAAATTCCATTTACTCTTGCATTAACTATAAATAGTGGTGTTTCCTATTTTAATAGCTTCTTAACTCTTTTTTGCTCCTACTCATGGCTTAAAATAGGAGCTACTCTTTTTTTAAATTATTTTTTAAAGTTATATCCTTTTTAAAAGCTGTGGCAAGTTTATTATTACTAGTAGGCTTTGCCTTCTTTATACTAGTAGTATGCCTATTTATTTTCCTGCCTAAGCTAGTGGCAATACATGTATAACTTAATTATTATGCTAGTAAGAGAGTATACTATATAATAAAGTGCCCTAATCTCCTATATTATAAATACTTTTCTTTAGCTTGTTATTTATCAAGCTTGTCCTTGCTAACCTATTATACTTGCTATTTTATATATGGCTTGATATAATTTACTATAATAGTAGGAGTCTAGTCTATTATATTAGGCTTAAAGTATGGGCGGCATGTTTATTCTATCCTGTTAATATTAAGGGCGTCCATGTCCATGCTAATCTTATAAAGTCAAGAGATTAGTCCTAAAAAGATGGCAGGGATGCCATGATTTATAAGTAAGTTAAATATGGTTTTATTAAGCGTGCCTAGGAGGATTTGTTTTTTAGCTTTGTCATGCCATTCTAGAGCATTTATATCTGTAAATTCCTTCTTTAAGCAAGGAAGGAACTTTAAAAAGCTTGTATTCTCTAGTTACTAAATTTAATATAGTTATCTTGCTACATGTACTTTAATATTTAAGTTACTATAAATACTTTTAAGGTACTAAAGTAATACTTATGGTTTACTAGTGCCTTGCTATAGCTTTATAAATATTCTAGAGTTCTTCTAGGCAAGCTTCTCTAGCCAAGAGAATATATATATAAATTAGTCCTAAGGCATACTAATCACTTCTTTATCTATACTAAGCTTATTCTCTATTATAACATGCCATGTTGGCTAGTTGCTTATGCTTTTGCTAAATAGTATTAGGTCTAGTAGGCAAGCCTTTAGGTAGTAAATGCTTTTTATTTATTTAAGTTCTATTATTATTTTGGTATTTATTTAAGCTAGTATTATTTATTTTTTATTTATTATTATTATTATTACTACTATTGCCAAACTTGCTACTCTAATCTTGCTTTAAGTTAGCAAATTTATTCTTCCTGGGTGGTGTCTTGTTAATTATATTACTCCTGTTCTTTATTTTGCATAGCTTGGGTCTGTACTATTTGCTATAGCAGCATCTGCGCCTATATAAGGGGGCTTGTTAACTCCTGTGGCTGCATGGTGGCCAGGTGTTAGTCTTGAAGTGTACTATGGTTGTTAGTCACTTGCATTTTATCTTGTTAGTTTAATAATTTAAGAATTAGAAGCTTTTTATATATAAAGGGCTAAAGTAAGACTTATATTTAATCTAACTAGGCCATGAACTGTGTACAAAAAGCTTAAAGAAGAAGAAGTTCTCCACGCGCGTTCTTCCGCGTCAACGCGCCGGCGTCACGTGGGCAGGCTCTGGCCCGTAACCCTACCGGGCACTGGCCCGTGACAGGTAGGTGGCCACTAGATAAGAGAAACTCTGCCCTTCCATCATGTGTTAAGAGTCTATTAATTTAGCTTAAATTCTCGTGCAGTTTTTAAGACATTAGGTTTTTTTCTAATTTTTAAGTAAAAATATGGCAGTAATAATTCTATCCTTAACTTCTTGATTAAATTTGGCCATGTTATGGTGCAATAATAACGTGTTGGAATTAGGGACAAGATTCAGGCAGAAAGTTGGCCGTTTGGCCCGTCTGGCCATTTGGCTGTCGGGATCGCGATCCCGTAGGTCTCCGCAGGGGTCGGTTAGTGCCCTGTTATCTTGCTTTTTACTATTTTATATTATTTTTACTTACTAGTTACTTGGTTTATTTATTTTAATATAAATAATGTAAACATGTCTTTTTTATATTATATTTATATTTTACTTTTTGGTATTAATAACTTATATATCATTATAGCCCTACTTCTATTCCCCTTTTTTACCTTCCTATTTAAGCCTACTTTTCTTTACCTTTTTTAGTAGTCCTTTATATGTTTATTATTTTTATTTAATTTTTTTTATTACTTCTAGTTTACTACTTTTTAAACTTTATTAAAATTTTTAAAAGCTTTTTTAATTTATTTTTAATTTATTTTTTATTCTTCTTTTAGTTTTTAATACTTGTTAAACTAAATAAAAAACTTGCTAAACTTATATATTAACTAGCTATATTGAAATAGTTTAGGTTTTTTAAATTATTTAATTTTACTTTTTATTTACTATATTTGATTAAATACCTTATTTTAAATTATTTCTTACTGAAATTTATTAAGTACTTTAGTTCCCCTGCTAATTAGTTTTTAAACTAATTAGATCTAAGTTAATATATTATACTAGAATTTATTTTAACTTGCTAATAATACCAAGCTTATTAAATTTTCTAATTTTATTAGTCAAATTAGCAAGAATTCCCTATATAAAGCTCATATGGCTAATTTTATTAAACTACTTAATATTTTTATTCTTCTTTCTTATTATTTTTTTACTAGTAAAGGCAAATAACTACTTTAAAGCAGGCCTGTAAATCAAAAAACTTTTTTATAGGTTTTACCTATAGCTAGAAGTAATAATTTAAACCCTTTTATTTTTTTATATCATTATTATTATTCAATTTACTAAACAAGCCTTTTACTATTTAAAAAAGCAAGCTTTTTTAGTACTACCTTTTATATTGAAATATTAAAAAACTAGATACTATTTATATGATAATACTAAAAATTGAAAGTTTAACTATCCTATTTTTAAAACTAGTAATATTACTTTATTAAATATTAAGCCTTAAATAGCTAATTTTATAAATCCTTTTTTAACTTTTAAATCTAAATTTAATCCTAGTTAGCTAGCCCTGCTAAAAAACTACTATTATTAATTTTACTTTAATAATATATTTTATTAAAGACTTTTACTTACAGCTAAAAATAAGTAGCTATATTTAACTAATAAAATAGTATTTACTTTTAGCTTAAATATTTATACTTTATATCAAAAAAAGCCCTTACTTGCTAATATTATTTATTTAATAAAATTAGTATAATACTAATACCTAACTTGATTAGCTTAAATAAAATTATTACTATAATAATATATATAATAAGTCCTACTATAATAAAAATAATAGCCAAAACCAGGGACCTCCTAGACCTTTTAATAATAATTTTAATACTAATAGTAATAATAGTAATAGTCCTCCTGGCCCTTCTAGCCCTTCTAGTTTTTCTAGTCTTTTTAGACCTAGTGGCCTTTTTTATGTAATAATAATAGTTTTATTAATATTAATAGCAATACTGTCTAGACTAGATATTAAAAAATAAAAGAAATTAGGTATTTCTAGCCTAATATAAATAATAATATTACTACTAAATAAATTAGTAATACTACCTATTATAAGAATATTAATATTTTTATTAATTAAATTTATAATATTGTTATATATAAAGGAAGGAATATAGTTAAGGCTAATATATAAGCTTTTTTAAGATATTATATTAAATTAGTTTACTACCTAGCTTAATGATTTAAAAAAGGTTACTTTAAAAACTGCCTTAATAAAAGTTAGTTAATTATTATATCTAGTTAAATAATTTAAGCTAAATTTATAAGCTATACTTTATAAGGTAACTTTAATATTATATAGCTATTTTAATATTAAATAAGGTAAAATATTATAAAGCTTTGCTAAAAAGATTATTTACCTATATTAAGCTATTAAAATTATTAATTAATATAACTAAATATTAATAATTTAAAATTGCCTTAAGCCTAATTTTTGATGAAATATTCTTATACGTAAACTAGAAATAACCCTTGCTTTCTTTTTTAAAAAGCTTAATTAATAATAATACCTTTAATAAAATATTACTACTTAATATAATAATAAATATTTTACTAATACTAATTATAGTAATAATAGTTTTAAAACTTTTTATTAAAAAACCCTTTATATTAGCTATTAAGTCCTACTAGCTATCCTACTATTAGTTTCCTGTCCTACTATTTATAATTAATATACTAGCTATAGTACTAGCTAAGAATTATTACTATTACTTAAGTAGTCTTTATTTATAAATATTAAGCTAATTATTGTCCTGCAAGGCCTTATTAAACCTAGAACTTATAGTTATAAAATTATCTAGCTAATAAAAATTAAGACTTTAAAAATTAAAATTTAAATAGTTTTTATAAAAACTATATTAATAATTATAGTTATAGTAATTTCTATGATAATAAATAGCTATAAAATTAATACTCCTAACTATAATTAAACTAGTAGCTACCTAATTAAGCTAGTTAACCTATTTAAGCCTTTATTACTAATACCTTTATTAACCCTAAAATAGGTAACCCTATTAATTAAAATAAATAGGCTTTCTAGGTTAATTTTTATAATTTTAGTAGTAGTTATATTAGAAATAGGACTAATTAAAATACTTTTAATATTAAATTTTTTTAACTACTACTAAAAGTATTATATTTTTAAATATCGTTGGTAATAATAATAATAATACTAGAAGAACTATATTTAAATATAGTATGTAGGTACCTAGTACTTAAAATAACTTTACTACTTTTTATACTTATACCTATTCTAGTGTAGTTAATATTAGTAAAAATAATTAGCTAAATATTACCTTTTATAATAACTATTACAAGTATTTTAAGTTAAGTATTATTTTATATAAATATTTTTTAATATTAAGCCTGCTAATCCTAATCCTATATTAATAGTTTATATAAAAATTATAAAAATTATTAAATCATATATCATAAATTTAATTTTTACTTTGAATAGTAGTTGCTTTAGACCTACTATAGTACTATTACTTTAAATTTAGTACTACTATTAAAATTTAAGCATATTTATATTAATACTAGCTACTTATAAACTATTATTAATTTCTTACTAGTAAGATTAATACCTAATATTAAAATTAAGATTACTAATACTTGTATTACTATTAAAGGTATTAATTCAGTTAAAAAGGCAATTATAACTATTTTATTTTCTATTTTTATTCCTGGCAAATTTCCCACTAGATATTAAGGTTTTATATAGCTATATATTAAAGTATACCTTGTTAATAATTTTAATACTAAAATAATAATTAATACCAAGCTTATTAAAAAAAGGGTATTACCTTAAACTTTAAGATTAAGTATAATATTATTACTTCTTGCTAAAAGCTCTAGTTTTTTTTTTACTATAAAAGCTATAGTTACTATATTAGAAAAGTATTAGTACTAGCCTAAAAATAAATAGTAATACTAGTTTTTTTAAAAGGCAAGATTCTAGTAAAGTTGGAAAACTTGCTACCTAAAGATTATAACTTTATATTTAAATTATTTTAGCACCTTTTAAAAGCTAAGACTAAAATTAATACTAGATTTGCTATTTATGCCTATTTAGTTGATCACTACTTTTTTTTTATTAAAATTATTAATAATACTAACAAGCCTGTTATTATTGCCTGTTATTACTATCTTGGCCAGGTTTTTAATTTTAACTATATAATTATATATAAAGTTAATTTTAAAGCTAAAGTACTAGGCTATAAATACTATTATTTTTTGCTATTAATTTTAAATACCATGTTATACTAAAATTAGGTCTAGAAATTATTTATTAAAGCTAATACTATAGTAGTAGAAATCTTAATAATTATTAAAAATAAACCTGGTCTTGTTACCAAGACTAATTTTAAAAATCAAAGATTTATTAAGTTAGCCTAAAAGTAAAATAATATATTAATAATACTTTTAATTCTTTATAAGACCTTGCAAGGCAAGCTTTCCCCTATTATAGGTTATACCCTGTCTAGTTACTTTATTTTTATTATATAAAAAACTATTTTAATACCTGGTAAACCCTAAAAAAGGCCAGGCTATTATTAATATTAAAGGCCTTAATTAAGAATTAGTCCCTAATTTTTATTCTATACTAATATGAACCAAAATTCTTAGCATGGTCTAAAGTTATTAGTATATTTTTATTATTAATACTTGTAAATTTTTTTATTGATAGCTAATTAAGTATAAATATTAAAACTAATTTATAGTTATTACTTACTATAAATAAGAGGTTTTTAATATTATAATTTTAAAATATATTAATAGATGTTATATATTTGATACTAAATAGACTTAATAAACCTTAAGAATTTTTAAAAGTTTTGCCATGCCTATATTAATAATATTGTTATTACCTTTAAGACTTTTAATAATTACCTAATATATCTTAAACTTGTACTTGCCTAACTTTAAGATTTAAATATTAAGCTAGAAGCCTTTAAAGCCTATAGTAGTTTTTTATTTATTTAACTTCTTGGTTAGCATGTTAATATTTTTAGTTTTAATTTACTAGAAAATAAAATTAAAGCTATTTATTAAATTAAGTTTTCTACTAATCTTTACTAGCTCAAGATTTACCTTAGTTTAATTATATTAAGGGCTATGCTAAATATATTAAGCTACTAAAAAATATAAAACTATACTATTCAAAAATATATTATATAAAGGCCAGGCATGTTATAATTATATATTATTTATACTATTATTAAACTCTAGTATTATAAAACAGCAAGTCTTTAATTAAATTTAAAATATCTTTGCCTTGCTATTATTTCTTATATATTTTAATTACTACTAAAATCTTTATATGAACCTTAACACTTTTAATAAGGGCCTTAGTATAATAGTATCTTATATTAAGTAATCTTTAACTATAAGAAACTAATATTAATATTCCTACTAAAGATAATAGTAAAACTAGTTTTATTTTTATTTTAAACTCTAATAAGTACTAAATATTAATATTAGCCTACTAAATTAAAGGTTTTCCATCTAGTCTAGGTTTTTAGGAAGATTTGTTATTTACTTAATATTTTTAGTTATTTTATAATAATATATACTAATTATACTTTTACTATTAATGTATTTAAATATATTTTATTTAATATAGTTATTTTTGAGTAATTAAATTTTTACTTAGTATAGGCTTTATATTATATTTAATAGTTTAACTTGTAGTTTATTACAAGCCTAGAAAGATTAATATGGTTGCTAATACCTTATTTTATTTATCTGCTAATAATAAAAGCCTTCCTGCTAATATTAATTTTAATATACTTTTCAATATTAAAGCTTGCTACTTAATATTTATATTAAAATTCAGTAATAATTTTAAGCTTTAAAAATAATATAAATACTAGAATAATTTAAGGGCCAAGCTTATTCTTTAATATTAACATTAAATACGAGAACTATTTTATCATACTTTAAATAAAATAGTTTATTATACTTACTTTAAAAAATATTTTTAAAATTAAAATTTATAAAAATCTCTCGCTATATCTTTTTTATTTTATAGTATTTAAAATTTTCATTATAATTTTTAATTACTATAGATATTGGAATTTTAACTACTACTTTCAAGCCTTAAAAGGTATAGTATTTCACTATAGCTAAAAACTACTTAAAATTATATTATATAATATTTTAAATATAAGTTAAATACTTTTTATTAGTATAAATCCTATAGTAGTCTTTAGCCTATACTATTTATACTAATTTTATTTAATACTATTACTGTAAACTTTATTATAGTACTATTTTTAATAAATAACTTTAACATATTTTTTATTATAGTTAATAAGTTTACCAAGAAAATTAGTTTTATATCTAGTTATAATACTAGCTAGACTATAAAGTACTAGGTCATAACTCTTGCAAAGTACTTTTAATTTTATAACTAGAGATTTTTAATATTTTATTTTTAATTAAAATTCTTGCTTTATATTCTTATTAAAAAAATTTATTTCTAGTTTTAAATAGTATTATTTAATTATTTTTTATTTATACACTAACAGGTAGTTTAAGCAAATAATATAAATAACTAAGATTATATTCTAGCATGCCTATACTTAAGGTCTTAATTAGCTATTTTAGATACTAATAATTATTAATACTTTAAATATATTATTAAGCTTTACTATTAAGTAGACTTTATATAAGTTACTTTTTAATATTAATTTATATTACCTATAAAATATATTAAAATAAATTTTTATACAAGATTTTTAGTCCCCTTGGCTAGATATAAAAAAGGCTTTTATTTATACTACTATATATATAAAGCAAATCTTTAACTATAGCTAAAGACTAATTAAATTTTAATCTAGCAACTATATTTACCTTTAACTTTATTATAGTTATTATTTACCTGGTAAACCTTACTAAAAGCTATTGTACCTTTATATATTTATATTTAAAATTTTAAAGTATATTAGTTAGCTTGCTTGCTTACTTTATTTTCCCTACTTCTAGTATATATACCTAGTATTTTTTTATTAGTTAACTTAAGCTTGCATGGCAAAAAGAATTACCTGGTAATTTATTTAGTTAATAACCTGCTAAATTATTAGCTATTATCAATAAAAGGTTTCCTAAAAATACTAACTATTAAGAAGTTAAATAAATTTTAAATTACTACTAGATTCATCATAGCTAAAATAGAACCTTGTATACTAAATACTTGGTTTATTAGTTAGGGTATATTTAGGCTGCGACATAACCGCAACCGCGGCTATAGGATTGATACCCATCACCGCAGATGCGGTCATGGTCATGAGATTTGATAACTATTACCATTACTATAAACTTGAGGTTAACCATGGTTTTAACCATGGTTAACCTTACTATAGCCATACTAGTATAACTCTTGTTTAATTATTAGTTTTAAGCCTCCTGCATAATACTTACAAAGCTTATATAAGTCTCTTACCCTTTATTTTAAACATGTGTTTTACTTTTTTTAATATAAACCGCTTATTTTATAACAACTATAGTATAAATATAGGAAATTATATTATAAATACTAAATAAATTTATTATTTAGCTTAATTAACCTTTTTTTTATTATATTATTTTATTTATTATTATATTTTTAAAATCTAAAAATAATTTATAAGTTAAATTTTAAAAATATATATTTTACCCAGGTATTATAGCCTTGTAGTTTCTATATAATATTATTGAAACCCTATATTTTCCTACAGGTTATTAAGGTACAGGCTTGGATCTAATTAAAATAGGGCAATAAAGTAGATATATAAACTATTAAATAGGTACTTAGTTTAACAAGATATTACTCAAAGGCCAGGAATAGGATTCATAAAGTTCAGAAAGTATTGGCTAACTAGGTAGTTAAAATAGATAAAATTTATTCTAGTGCTAGCTTAAAGCCTTATTTTAGGCATGGTACCTAAAATAAGTATTATAAGATTTTACCTATTTTAGCCATCTCGCTAACTAATAAAATTATATATATTTTAAGTACTTGGATACTTAAAATTTACTAATACTAGATATAAATAGTTATCTTTTATAGTCCCCTATAAGAATAAACAAGATAATAAGGGCAGGTATTTTACCTAAGGTTAAAATAACTAGCTAGTATTACAGTGCCAGTTTAGACCCTTATTCTAGGCATCATGCCCAAAATAAGTATTACAAGATTCTACCTATTTTAACTACCTGGCTAACTTATGAAGGTAATATAAACTTTAAGTACGCAGGTACTTAAAATTTACTAATACTAGACCCTTATTTTAGGCGTGGTGCCTAAAACAAGAATTACAAGATTTTACCTATTTTAACTACCTAGCTAACCAATACTTTTTTAATACTAATATTAATTATATTTCTAATATTTAAGTAATTTTTTATTATATATATTTACTTTGGTGTTTTATTCTTGCTATATTTCTAAGCCTATACATTAATACTAGAAGTTTTATTTTATTTTTTATATAAAAAAAAACTAGAATATAATTAAAAGTTCAATATAGCCTCTAGTAAAATAATAGTAGTTCTACTTCTAGGGCTTGTAGCCCTATTCTAGAGCCTTAAATAATACTATAATAGTATTATCTTAGGCACTTGCTATAGCTACCCTAGGTATTATAATTTTATGATCTTCTAATTCCCTGTAGTCCCCTATACTAGCTTTTTGAAATTTATAATTTCCTATATTATATTTATTTAAAAATACTAAAAGTATTTAAAAATAGTACAAGCCATAATCTAGTAAGGCTATAATATAGCTTTATTGCAGCCATGGTAAGGTTAACCATGCCATTCCTATGCTAGCTTACTTATTTAACTATTTAATATCTAGTATTTCTTTTTAATATATTAAATCTATATTATTTATAATTATAAAGGCTATAATTTATAAAAAATACTTGTAAGTCCCTATTTTTTCTTTTTTTTTTCCTTTTTAATTACTACTTGTAAAAATACTTTATAATATTGTAATTATATATTTTCGTTTACTTTAACTTACTTTTGAAGGCTAAAAATATTTTATTAAATTTCTTTCAAAAGCCCTAAAGCTTTTAAGTAGCTAGTTAAGTCTTTACAAGGTATATTTTAATTTTTTTTTATTACATTTTTTTACTAGCCTATATTTTAAAGAATCTAGTATATATTAGACCACTACTCTAGCAAGTATAGCTTTCATATAATATATATTTAAATATAAAAAACTTTTAAAAGTAATTTATTAAGTAATAGCTTATAACTAGATATAATGAGTAATATAAAAAATAGTTAAATATATATTAAAATAGTAAAAAAGAAAGTAATAGTCTAGTAAATGTTTAAGCAAGTAGTATATAAATAAAGTAGGCAACTAAAAGTTATAAATAAAAAGTATAAAGTAATACTTATATATCTAGCTATAAAACATACTAATTTTTTTTTAGTATTATTTAATTAAAAAAGTTTATTAAATATAAAAGGTAGCTAAAAAAAGGAAACTAGATATTATAAAAAGTAATATATTCTTGCTTATAAAAATAGCTTAACCTTATTAATATATTTTATTTCTAGGTATAATAGTCCCTAATATATTTTAATAAGTATTTTTTAAACTAGAAAATACTTAATTTTTGTTAAACGACGCTTTAGGCGGTGATCTGAATTCATCATATTAGTGGTTGTCCTAAGCTAGAAGACAGAAAAGGTATCACCAGTAAGTAGAGGTTGCGCGAAGTGGTCAACCTGGTAACCATAGTGGTTATGTAATTCCTTAGCCATTGGCGGTTAGGAGTATTGTCAACAATATGGGGGGTTTACAAGACTAATATCCTTGTTAAAAACTAAAAATAGGAATAGAAAATAGAGATAGAAAAGCAACAACATATTAGTACATTAGGTAATACCATATAAAATTAATGTAAGAGACCTTCCTTATACTTATATATAAGTTCTTTAGAACTATTAAGGTTGGTTTAATAAACCTATTTATTATTATTTGGACCATAACCTTTCTAGTAAACAAGGTATTTAAAACAGGGAGTATAGTTTTAACCAAGCAGGCAAGTTTTCTTTCCTAGAATAGCTTTAACTTCCTAGTAGTCCTTATCTTTAGGGAACCTTTTATTAAAAACAGCTTCAGGCAGTAGCAGTTCTTGGCCATAGGGATTATACTTATAATTATACTAGGCAAGTTTAAGCTAAGTAATCAAGAATACTAGGTGTACCTTCTAGTTTTATGGGAGTTCTAGCAAGTAAGCATGTTAACTAATCCTTTTAAGGACCTTTAGGGGACTGGAATAGAGATGCAAGAACTTTAGATATGGTTTTCCAGGAAGGTAATATCTATAATAGAGCCTTAAATAGACCTAATCTTTAAAATAGAATTTTATAGATAGGTGTTTTTAATTATAGGTGTCCTTTATTTAAATAGTGGTGAAGTTTATTGCCTCCTTAGTGTTAAGGTGAATAGAAAAGTCTTGTTTAAAAACTTGCTAGATTAAGGCATTCTAGGGTTGGCAAAGCTTAAGGCTAAATAATAGCTTGTGTGGAGTTTTGCTGGTTAACATGTTTAGGGAACTATTTATAATATTAAGGACTAAAGGTAACTAGTTTAACCAAGGGACACCTTGCATATAGCCATAATAAAATATAACTTTAATAGTTTAAATTATTTACTTAAATTAGCTATTAGTTTGCAGGTAAAAGGTAGTAAAGTAGTGCCAGCTTGTACCTAAAGTAGTTATTATACCCTTTTAAAAAGTAAATATAAAGCAGGGATCCTAGTTAAAAATAAAGTATTATAGAAGACCCTAGTTATAGGATTAATAGTACTTGGTAAAAGCAAGACCCTATTATTCTATAAACCAGGTGCTACACCCAGGAATTAGGCTAATATATTTAGTAAACTTATTAATAATAACTAGTAATATATTAAAGTTATTAGTGGCCACTAGTAACATAATAATAAAGTCTATAGTAACTATATTTAATAGAACTAGGGCAGGTAATACTAGCTATAGAGTACTATAAGGTTTATATCTTCTAGGAATATTTATTTAGCAGGCAGGGTACCAAGTAATATATTTTTTTAGTATTTTCTAACTATAATAAATAAAGATGCCTTTTATAAAGTAAAGACAGTATTTAAGACCTTAATAACCATGATTATTATAGATTATTTAAAAGAACTTGGTGGCCATAAATTAAGGTAGGTATAACCATGGCTCTTTATAAAGGTCTTTATTTATTTCCTTTTTTAAAATATAAAGTAGACTATTAACTTTAGTATATAAAAGCTTTGCTTTGGGATTAGTATGTAAAGTTTAAAAAATTAGACTTGCTTAAAAATTATTTTAATATTCTTATTTAAGTTAGGCTTTAAATTTATTACTAAATTTAATAGTAGAACTAGTATAATAGGCTTTAATATTAAGTAATATATTAAGGTTAGTTTTATGGGCTGGAAGTTAGTCTTTAGGTCTAGGTAAGCAAGAAAGAGTATTAGTAATAATATTAATTTTACCAGGTTTATAAAAAATGTCAAGTTTAAACTATTAAATATAATAGCTTGCCTGTACTAGATAGAGGTTTAACTATTCTAAAGTAACTATATTAAATAATATATATTTTAAGATGCTAACTATAGATATATAATCCATGTAAATAATAACTAAAAAACATGACATATTAATTAGGTAACATACTTTTTAAAGAATCTAGACAAGGCAGGAGACTTCTAGTTTAGTAGGCCAGTAATTTCACTCCATGGAAGTTAATACTTAAGATAAGAATAGGACTGGTTCCACTAATATATAAGTAGGTGGAATAAATAATAACTTTAGGTTTAAGGAACTATTAGTATCCCTTACATGGAATACCATGGTGCCTATTCCCTTTATAAAAGTATTAAGATTAATAAATAGACAGTGCTCTAGATTAAAATAAGTAAGGAATAGTAGGTTTAAGAAAGCTTTTTACAAGTAACTAAAGGCTTCCTTTTTAGTAATAGTAGGCTTTAAAACAGGTGTTAATAAAGCATATTTGCAACATGCTTGACCTTTAAAAGGTCTATTTTATAATAAAGTAGTCTTGCAAGCCTTTAAAGGTTTAGCAAATTTTATATAGTTTTTAATATAGTGGCAAAACCACCTAGTCAAGCCTAGGTAGATTTTTAAGGCTTGGAAATCTTTTAGAAACTCAAGCTTCTAGATACTTTAAAGCTTTTCTTCTAGAGTACTAAAACCTAGTATATTTACCTATTAACCTAGTAGCTAGACTAAAGGAAAACCTAGGAAGGCTTTGGCAGGTTTAAGTTTAATATTTAGGTTTTATAAATGCTTAAATACTAGTTCTAGATGGTATAAATACTCTAGTAGGTTTTTTAAAGTAATAATAATATTATTAATATAGGCCTTGCAAAACTTAGCAAGGTTCTTAAGGTTTAAATTTATTTATTACTATATATATAGGACACTATTAATATAGCCCATAATTGCCATATAAAAGACTTCTTAACCATGGTAAGTAATAATAGCAAGGTGGTTTTAATAGTCCTGGTAAACTAGCTATTAATAAAAGAACTTGCAGGTATTAACAATACTAATATAATTATATTTATAAACCATATTAATAATTTTACTTTAACTTGGGATAGGATAGAGATTAGGGATAGATTTATAATTTAAACTATAAATATTAATAATAGCATGACCTTTCTTAGTTAGAGAAATATTAGGTTTGCTTAATAGTATTAATCTCTAGACTATAAAGATAGGGTACCTAAAAGGGGTATGGCCATTTATAAAGGACATTTTCTACTATTAATATAGCAGGTTAAATATAGCATTAATATACTACTCGCTTTTTAAACCTATATAGTAGACTTAAGGTTTAGAAAGTTAGTCTTCCTATCCTTCCTTTAATAATATTTCTATTTATTTATCCTTAGGTATGTTAATAATTTTAATATTTATATTATCCTTGCTTGCCTAAATATTAAAGTAGGAGACTAAAGAGTTAAACTACTTGACTAGGTTAGGGTTTTAACTATAAACTATAATACTATTATAAAAAACTATAGTATTATTAAGGTCCTCTCTAGCAAAAAAATTAGGCAGGAGACCAGGCTTGGTTTTAGAAGCTGGTTTCTTTAAACTTGTAACTATAGTATAGTTAGTGGTTATTTTAATAGTAATATAATTTACTTCTAGAAATAAGTATTTAATAAAATCATGGTAGGATAAAGTCTTAATTTTAAATTTAATAAAAATTATTTAGTTATATTGGCAGGCAAGAACTTTAGCTTTAAAACTAATATAGTAGGTAGTAATATAGTTAAAATTAAAGACTTTACCCAAGTAGTAATAATAGGCAACTATAATAGGCTTGTTGGTCTTATTAATTACTTTAATAAATAAGAATTTATAATTTACTAAATATATATAAATAGTAAAACTAGTAATACTAGTTTAAGGAACACCAGGCAAATGTGTAAAAGGTTTAAAAATAAAATCTTGGTCTTCTAGTAATAAAACTTGCATTTTTATAGAAATTCTTGCATAAGAATAGGGAGGTATAATTATTTACTTTTAAGTAATAATAAGTGCCTTTTTAATTTAGTAAGCATAACTTTTATAATAAATTTTAAAGTCTAGGGAACTATAGGAAGTAATAATACTAGTTTTTGTCTTAAAATTTAGTAATAGACCTTTTTATTTAATAACTTTAGTTTTAACAAGTAGTTTTGCCTTAAGGTTATTAATTAAGTATATATAAAGGTAAAGTTTAGCAAACCCCTGCTAGTTATTAAAGAAGGTTCCTGGAATAAATAATAAGAAAATAGCAATAGTATTGGCTTTTTTAATAGACTTAATACCTTTAACTATTATTTAGTTATTAGTTTTCTTAATAGTAACACCAGGAATACTTTTTACTAAAGTGGAATTAATAATAGTCCAGGAGTAACTAATATTAATATAAATATTTTAAAATTCCTTGGTAGTATTTAGACTAACTCTTGCTATTATACTATAATAGGTTTAAAAAAGTTCTTATAAAAAATAATTATTATTTTTATAATATTTAAACTTAATAATATTTATAAAGCTGGCAAGAATAGTAGGAACCAGGTTAGCTTTGGTAGTATATAAACAGGGAAGGTACTAATAAAGGGCAGAATTAAACTTAAAGTATTTATAATAGTGGTTATAAAAAGCTATAACAGGTTTAGGATTAGTAATTTTAGCTTTAAGTTTTAATACTATCTAGATATTAAATATATTTAAATAAAAAGCATTTTAATTTATAAAAGCAGGCATAGATTTAAGTGGCAGACTTTTATTTCCTAGAATACTAGAATTAGGCTTATTTATAGAAGCTTAACCATAATATACTTTTTAAGGCTTATTAATAAAATTACTTCCCAGGTTATAGGGATTAACCTAGCAGGCTTACTTATTAATAGTGGAAACAGGATCTTTACTATAATTAGTCTTAGGTTTAGTAATATTTACTATAAATACTTGAGTATTTTAATTACCTAAATTCTAGCCTTAATTTTTATTAGTAAAATTCTAGTTTAATAGGTAATATTAATTCTAGGGTTAGTAGTTTATATTATTAAAGCTACCTTAACTTTTATTAAAGTAGCCATGGTTTAACTAATTACCTTAAAAGTTAAAGTTTAAATTTTAATTTTAATACCTAGAACTATTTAATAGCTACAAGTTTATTTAACCTTAATATAGTCTTTAAGGTTAATAATTACTTTAATAAAATAAAATAGTAATAAAATAGTTTATAGGGATAGGGTTCTACTAGTAAAATAGCTAAGGCTGCAGGTAATATAGTTAGTAGCTAATAAAAGGGTTAGTTAAAGATTAAAAACTATAAGGAACAGCAGGAGTGGGGTATCTAGATTAGTATGGGACCTTAAAGTTAGGACCTGTATTACTATTATTATAACTACTATAGTTAAAATTTTAATAATTATCTTGCTTGTTATAATACTTAATAGTAATATTTTACTAGATATACTAATATTAATTAAGCTTTTTAAGAAAGGAAGCTAAGCTTATTTTAGGTTTAAAAATTAAAATATCTTGCTACAGGTTTAAATTTAAGTAATTTTAAATTATAAATATTTAGTTATAAAAACTAGAGATTTTAATAACTTAATATAAGTATATAACTTCTTTAATAAAAGCTTGCAAAGTCTTCCTAGTATAAATATTAAAATATTTATAAGACAAGACCATAAGCTTATAAAGGGTAGCTTGGGAATTAGGCTTAAAGTACTTGGCTAGATAAGCAAGCTAGCCAACTTTTATAGAAGCAGCCCTAAAAGTAACTTTTTTAAGATTTATAAGCTATGCAGTAAACTAGCTAAGGGCACTTTTATAAAGGCATGCTTAAATATTTGCCTTAACCATGTTTTTTCCCTTATATATAATAATATTATAAATTTAATCTATAAAAATATTAATATCTTTATAGTAAGTGGCATTACTAATTTACTTAATAGCAATATCTTTATTAAGGTTAGGCTAGAAATATTTAATTTCCTCTATTTTCTAGTAACTAGTCTATTTATTAAATAAAAGATTACTATTAATATTATTATTTAGTTGGCTAAATAATAGTAGAGGTAGCAAAGCTCCAGGAGGACTAGGGGGTCTAGGAGGTCCAGGTAGTCTACTAGAAGGACCATTTCCATTCCCTAAAGGCAGACCTTGGTTTCTAAAAGGGTTAGGCAAAGTAGGTCCAGGCAGTCTAGGAGGATTACCAGGGTTTAAAGGACTACTATTTAATCTTAAAGCTCTAGAAGCAAAAGCTTTATTATATAAAGGGTTTAACAAGGTAGGGTTAGCCCTTTTATTAAAGTAACACTTAAATTACTTAAAGCAGGCATTAGTGTCTCTTTAATTTTACTGTATAACACTAAGTAAATTACTTAGGAAAGGCTTATCCTGGTAGAGAGTTTAAACATTGGTTCTAGAACTAGAGGCAGCCATGGCTTAAGTTCGCGGAAGGTAAGTTAAACTTGCAAAATAGTTTTAGTTTCCTTTATATAGTTATATAAAATTAAATACTAGGTAATTAAAACAATTTTAAGGAGCAAAAGTAAAGCTAAATAGAGTTCTAGAAGGACCAAGTTTAAAAATAAATAGTTTCCTGGTTTCTTTAGCAGGATCTTGTTTAGTACCAGGTTCTTTAAAATGCAGCAATCCTTTAAGATTAATAAAAGCAGAATTAGCTTTAGAACTGGCAGAACTTTTAGACTATTAGTCAGCCTTAGGTTTAGGACCTAGAATTTGGTGTCTAGTATAATAGTAATAAGGGCAGGTTGGCAAAGCAGGAGTATTAAAAGTGGTCCTGCAAACTATAGGAGGTTTAAGCAAGGGATCTTTAAAGGAGCTTTGTAAAGTTACTGGCCTCTAGACTTGCTCTTTAATTCTCTAGACTTGCTCTTTAGTTCTCTGGACTAGATTCTTAATAGTTGTTAAAACTTTAGGTTCCAGAGCTAGATTCGCGGGTGTAGTTGGCCAAGCTAGGTTCTTGCCTTTTAAATTACCAGAAGTAGAGGTAGAAACCACTAAAGCAGACTAGGATCAAGCAACTTCAAGAGGTTTAATAGGGTCTGCTTAATCTACTTTAGGTAATGGAGTATTAGCAATCCAGGTTAAGAAGTTAGGAAGCTTAATAACACCAGTAAATTTAAATAAGTAAAGGAATTTAAGGACTGCTTAATTTAAATTAGACCTGTTTAATGCCCAGTTGGCGGGGAACCCAAGGTTCTTAGAAGACTTTGGCAGAGAGTGGTTAGTAATAAGGTATTTAATAAGGTAAAGTATAGGACTAGTAAAGTTGTTAATCTTAAATAAATTAAAATAATATTAGAAGTAATTAAGTTGGTAAGCAAGTTTAGCAATATACTTGCTTAATTTTACTAGTATTAAGAATAGTAGTGATAATAAAAACTAGTACAGGGAAGCTTATAAGAATTTTAATAAAGTAGTATAAAACATGGTTAACTAAAACAATAAAAAGACTAATAAGAATAATAATAAAGATGCAGATTAACAAAGTAGGAATAATAAAAGTAATAGTGTTGGTTGGCTAATAAAGGACTTGGACAAAGTGGGGTTTTAAAGGTACATGCTTAATTTTAGAATAGATTAACCAGTTCCTAGAGGCAGTAAGAAAGAGCAGGCAAGGATTGGCAAACCCGTGATATGGCAGAATAACTATTAAAGTGGGTTTAAGGAAAGACAGCAGGGTACCAGCTATTAGGGTGCTGGATTTAACAAAGCAGGGCGCTTCACAAAATTGATATTAAAATCAGCATAGTAAATAATATAGCGAAATTAATATAGCCAATTAGAGTCCTGGTTTAACTAAAGACATGCTACCAGGTTGTTAAATAATACTTTAGGCAGTAATCTAAATTCATTATATTAGTGGTTGTCCTAAGCTAGAAGACAGAAAAGGTATCGCTGGTAAGTAGAGGTTGCGCGAAGTGGTCAACCCGGTAACCATAGTGGTTACGTAATTCCTCAGCCGTCGGCGGTTAGGAGTATCGTCAACAATTTTATTATAATTACTTATTTTTTATTTTAAATTATTAAATACCTAGCCTTTTATAACCTTTTTTAAACCACCTGGTATACTAAATTATAGCTTAAAATTTTATTTATATATAATATTTAATAGCTTTTTGATAAGAATATCACTACAAACTAGTTAAATATACTTAATAAACTTCTAGCTAGAAATAGTTTATTAATTATACTATATGTTGCAGGTTCCGCCAGTTCCATGGAACTCTGATGTTGTTTACTGTTTCTTAGTCAGATATTAGTCAGTTCCGGAGCTTAGCTTTCGGTTCCTGGTTTCGATAGCCTGAATGGAACAACAACTTCATCAGAATCCACGAATCAACGCCTTGCGTTTGATACTATATTACTAGATATTCTTTTTTTCCCACGTATTTATAATAATTACTAGCTATTTTTTAAATTAAAATTAAAATTACTGTAAGGTACTTTTTGAATTTAAGCCACTAAGTAGCTTATATTCTAGTACTTATTTTAGTAAAATTACAATTAAAATGTTTTAATAGTATAATATTATAATATTTCTCCAATTGCTATTAATAATATATTACATAATAATATAATAGTAGTAGGTATCTAGAAAGTTGGCCAATTACTTAAGCTTAGTAAAAATTAACTTTTTTATATTATTTATATTATATAATTAAGCCTTAAAAAACTACTTAAAAATAAAAGTAAATTTAAATAATAATAACATTTAAATAATAATAAAATTAAATTAATATAAATCAACATGCTAGAATAATTATAGTAGTTAAGAAATTAGTAATATTTAAACATTATAAAAACTTTTAAAAAAGGTAAATAGTACTAATCATGTTAAACAACGCTTTAGGCGGTGATCTGAATTCATCATATTAGTGGTTGTCCTAAGCTAGAAGACAGAAAAGGTATCACTAGTAAGTAAAGGTTGCGCGAAGTGGTTAACCTAGTAACCATAGTGGTTATGTAATTCCTTAGCCATTAACGTAATCAACCACCGAGCGGCGGATACCACCGAACGACGAATTTTGCTAGTCACCAGGTTCTTTAAGCACTTTAATTAATAACACCATTAAATTAAACTATTTTTAAAGGAACTTATAAGTAGCTACCTACTTTGGCAAGATCTTATAGTATGTCCAATAGTCCTGCACCCACTATAATATGGTAGAGCATGCTAGCAAGGCATAGATACTAACCCTTTAACATGCTCCTAATCTTGCACATTAAGCTGCTAAATATAACTAAGACCTTCTTATATATTCTTATATAAATAAAATAATATTACCCTCTAGTATAGCATGTTTTCTTGCCTTTTCTTTTAGTTTTCTGCTTCTTTTTGGCATGTAAAGCCTTAATTTCTTGTTAAAGAAGAAGGTTTATATTTATTGCTATTTATAAAGCCTTTTTAAAATATTAAATATAGGAGACTAGGCTACTAAAAAGTGTCCTTTTTTTTAAAGACTTCTTTATAGGCTATGGACTTTATAATCAAGCTAGCAAGGATTTTAATATATTTAAAAAGTAAAGGAAATTAAATTTTTATTAACTTAATAAAAAGGTAGTGTTGGTATATAAAGTTAAAAGGTAATTTTCTTAAAAGCCTGGTCTTAATTAAGTAATTTAAGACTAGCTCCTGCAAAGCCATTATATATATTTTTTATAGTAAAGACTTGGGCATGTGCTAAAGGATATAGGTATAGAAAATCCTCTTTATTAATATAATTATTCCTAGCTATTATTATATCTTTAACTAATTTACTATATACATGTTGTAATAGTTTAAAGACACTAATATTAAATAGTTAAAGAAGATAAGATATATATAAAGGCATATAAAGATAGATAATTATATTATCTTTATAGAAATTATTAAATTCTATAGTTTAATAGCTTAAATAACTATTAAGGATAAGCAACCACTTTATACTAGTTAAAGGACATCTAGAATAGGGTTTAAATAGTTTTTTTAGCTAGGAAAGGCCTATTTTATTTATTATCCAGCCATTTTAACTTAGTACAAGCCTCCAACCTGTATTTTAATAAAGGTTAGGTTCCTAATACCAAGTAGCTTGTTTTTCTTTTCCCTTTAAAATAACTATTAGTGGTATATAGCTCCCTTTTAAACTAATATATTTAATTATAGTAACCTATTTACAATTTCCTTAAATAACTATATAAGGTCTCTTATTATATTTAACTATAGTAATTACCTTAAATATTATATAAAGGCCTATTGCAAAGCTAGTCTTATTAAAATTCTAGATATTATTTAAGTATATGCCATGTTCTTGAATAGTTGCTTGTATAGTCTTAAACTATAATTTTAAGACTTTTAAATCCTCCTACTTTATATACTAGTATAATATTCTTTAGTTATATTATATATATAGTGCAGGATGGCATTTAATAAACTTAAATGCCTAGTTAATACCTAGGGTTTTAAGTAGATTTTATATATGGTTTTTAAGTAAGGTTTGCGCCATTCCACGCAGAAACTCTAGTTAAATTAAAAAGCCTTATTAATTTATATCTAGCAAATGCTTAGCAAGGACATCCTCCTTAAAAGCTATTAATTTATGGCTATTGGCGCGTGTTTCTAAGCATGCTTTTCTTCCTTTAAGTCAGGCGCAAAGGGTGGAATTAGATATATTATAAATATTTACAGCACCAAGTACTAATTTAGCTTTTTTATTTTAATAAGTAAAAATTGCTATTTGCATCCAATTCTCTTTAATTAAAGGCATTTTTAAAGGTGGTGGTAATAAAATAACATGTTAAAAAGAGGAAGTAGTAACATGGAGCAAAAATTCATTATTTGGTGGTATCTGCCGCTTGGTGGTTAATTATATTAGTGGTTAGGAGTATTGTTAATAATATGGGGGGTTTACAAGACTAACATCCTTGTTAAACACTAAAAATAGGAATAAAAAATAAAGGTAGAAAAGTAATAACATATTAGTATATTAGGTAATACCATGTAGAATTAATGTAAGAGACCTTCCTTATACTTATATATAAGTGTTAGAAAGGCTGAACAAACGGCAACCAATCAATCGGGCGCCTCGCCGGCGTGATACGACGGCGCTAGGAGGAACAATGTTCCGACCCGAGCGTCCCCGTCGTCCCCTGCGAGGACGATGAGGACGACGCGGGATCGCGCGGTCATCCTCGAGGAGGACGACGAGGACGACGGACGGTCGTCCCCCGCGGCCTCTCGCAGGACGAATGGGACGATGAGGGAATGTATATAAGGACGCTCACTACCCACCTGTATCTACTTTCTGTCTCTCGTGCCTTATCTTCAGTTTACAGTAACATAGTCAGATCGCCAGTACGAACCAAGTTACTATTGCATCTTCTACTTTGCTCTTCTCTCTCTTGATATCA